>NC_090810.1:16275192-16397692 GCF_036512215.1 Solanum lycopersicum
CATACTACTATGTGTCGGAACGTGACACTCTGATCCCCTACTACTATGTGTCGGAACGTGACACTCTGATCCCCTAATTCTACGTGTCGGTTCGTGACACCCGATCCCCTAAATCTACGTGTCGGTTTGTGACACCCGATCCCCTAATTCTACGTGTCGGTTCGTGACACCCGATCCCCTAATTCTACTTGTCGGTTCGTGACACCCGGTCCCCCTAAGACTACGTGTCGGTTCATGACACCCGCTCCACTAATCTTATTCTATCAATTCATCAAGCCTTCTCTCCTACCAAGGCATCATCAATTCTAATTACTTTAGTTCATCAAGCCTTCTTTTATACCAAGGCATCATCATTAACAAAGAGATTAGGGTTTTTCAAGATTTGCGATTCAATAGCTTCATCATGCTTATTTTAACACAATCATATAATCACATTCATGCAAGCATACAATTAAGCATATAGCAGGGTTTACAATACTACCAATACATATCATTCGCTATTAAGAGTTTACTACGAATAGCATAAAAACCATAACCTACCTCCACCGAAGATTAGTGATCAAGCAAGCAAATTCCCAAAGCTTTGTGTTTTCCTCTTCGTTTCTCCTCTCTCGATCAATCTTCTCTCTCTCTTTGTTCTTTCTATTTTCTTTATTCAAACCCTCTTTCTTTTACCCTAATTAGCATATAATTAAGTATAAAAGATGACAATAATAACCCACTAATTAAGTCAAGGTTACCTCTTTTAACCCCCAAGTAATTAGACATATTATTATTAACCTACTTTCAGTATAATGAAAGAAGGAATAGTCCAAAACGTCCCTTAAAACATTTAAAGAAATCCGACCCAGACTGGGATTACGCAGTCTGTGACGGCCCGTCGTGCCTGTGACGGTCCGTCCTGCTGCTCCGTCACAGAGTTCAGAGACTCAATTTTCTTGAAGGGTCTGTGACGGTCCGTCGTGCCCACGACGGTCCGTCCTGCCATGTCGTTACGAAGTTCAGAGAGTCGATTTCAGTACCCATATTTCAGAATTTCTAAGTGTTTTGAAACGATACCCCCTCGACGGTCCGTCATGCCCATGACGGTCCGTCTTGGGGTCCATCGTCTGTCTCAATTTTCCAGAAATAAAATTTGCTGCTCAAAATGACTAAGCAGGTCGTTACAATAGATACCAATTTACCCATCGTTCGCCCTCGAACGATCACAAGAAAAGAAACAAGGGCGAGAAGGAGTACATGAATCTGTAAACAGGTGTGGGTATCTTTCTCGCATATCAGCCTTCTTCTCCCAAGTAGCCTCTTCTACTGGTCGATTCATCCATTGAACTTTGATGGATGCAATCTTTCATGACCTCAACTTGCGAACTTCTCTACCTAAAATAGCAACAGGCTCCTCCTCATAAGACAAATTTTCATCAAGCAGAACTGAATCCCAACGAATGATGTAATTTCCATCCCCATGGTATCTTTTCAACATAGACACATGAAATACCGGATGCACTCCGGAAAGCCCTGGGGCGAGTGTCCCGTTCAAGATCAATGCAGAAGTCAATTTCCCTATCTGGTGGCATACCAGGAAGATCTGCAGGGAACACATCCAAAAACTCCTGGACTACCGAAACCGACTCAATCGAAGGTACTTGGGTAGTATCATCCCTGAGGTGTGCCAAGAAAGCTAAACAACCCTTACTAACCATTCTCTTAGCACGAAGAAAGGAGACGATACGAACCGGATTGGAAGTGTAGTCTCCCTCCCACACTAACGGATCTGTCCTAGGCTTGGCTAACGTCACATTTTTAGCATTACAATCCAAGATCGCAAAATTCGGAGAAAGCCAAGTCATACCCAGAATTACATCAAAGTCAACCATTTCTAAGATAACCAAATCTACATAGAAATTCCCAAAGCTTTGTGTTTTCCTCTTTGTTTATCCTCTCTCGATCAATCTTCTCTCTCTCTTTGTTCTTTCTATTTTCTTTATTCAAACCCTCTTTCTTTTACCCTAATTAGTATATAATTAAGTATAAAAGATGACAATAATCCCACTAATTAACTTAAGGTTACCTCTTTTAACCCCCAAGTAATTAGACTTATTATAATTAACCTACTTTCTTTATAATTAAAGCAGGAATAGTCCAAAACGTTCCCTAAAACATTTAAAGAAATCCGACCCAGACTGGGATTACGCAGTCAGTGACGGCCCGTCGTGCCTGCGACGGTCTATCCTGCTGCTCCGTCACAGAGTTCAGAGACTCAATTTCCTTGAAAGGTCTGTGACGGTCCGTCGTGCCCACGACGGTCTGTCCTGCCATGTCGTTACGAAGTTCAGATAGTCGATTTCAGTACCCATATTTCAGAATTTCTAAGTATTTTGAAACGAGACCCCCTCGATGGTCCGTCGTGCCTATGACGGTCCGTCGTGGGGTCCGTCGTCTGTCTCAGTTTTCTAGAAATAAAATCTGCTTCTCAAAACGACTAAACACGTCATTACATTATGAAACTCTTGATAATACCATAGAGTTTTATCTTTTAAATTTGATTTTTTAAAATTTACAAATTTGAACACCTATATTTCTATATGTTATTTGACATACTTTTTTCACAATGTGTTTATTTTATTTATCAAAACTATGTATCCTCTCTTTAATTGTATTCGTTTTAATATGTATGTAATTTATATTTGTACTCATTCTAGTTTTCATATTGGTTTGAATACGAATAGAGAAATAATACGAAATTTTGAAGAAAAAAATAAGAAAAACAGAACAAAATAATAGAAAATAATCTTCCTAAAAAATATATATATAACAGTTAGCATACATTTACTATGAATACAAATTGAGAACAAATACAAGATTCATGGACTAAGCAACAATAGATTTTGAATGAATACTAACATAAGGGGACATTTGGTACAAAGATTAACAATGCAGATATTAGTAATGTTGTGATTAGTAATGTAGGAATTACTAATGTTGAGATTAGTTATGCATTGATTACTTTTACCAAGTGTTTGGTTCATTATTTCCTACCTCGTCTCATGTTTGGATTAAGACATTATAGAAAACTTCTTTCCAATTCTATCCTTGAATTATTATGTAATTGGTATAACGTAAATATTTATTGGACAATATTATATTTTTATGGTCTTCTAACTAGCTATGAAAAGAACTATTTTGTTGTCATGTTTGCCTTTTTTCCCACTTATAACCTTAGTAATTTGATCACTTACAGAATGTCAATTTTTATTTTTTAAAAAAAGATTAATTATCAAGGTTTAAAATTGAAAAACGGTAAACCATAGTAAAATTGAATAAACCATCTACATTTACACAAAATTTGCAATGTGAAATTTTAATAGGCATTCAATTTTATAAATTGTACAAATAATTAGAAAACTACACACACACACACACACACACGCACGCACGCACGCATGCACGCACGCACGCGCACACGCACACGCACACATACATATGTATATATGTATGCATATAAGCTAATTTAATTTTGAGGGATATTTTTGTCTTTAATAGACTTATCCCATGGTATTATCTCCATGTATTACTAATACCTCCGAATGGAAGATATTAGTAATTCATCATATAATACCATGTAGGAGGTATAACCAATCCATGGATTAGTTATATGTAGACGAAATTTCCTTCCAGACATTGCACTAAATAATACCATACATTATATATGGAGTACTTGTTTTTAATGAATCCTACCAAACAACCCCTAAAATCATACATTATGATTTAAGTACAAATATAGAAATTATACAAAATTTTAAAAGAAATTATAAATGCAAAACAAACTAATTGGAAATTGTTCTTCATATTGGTATTCATCATGTTTTCCGAAATCTTCTACACCCAACTTTTATTATTTATTAATAGTTTCATTGCCTTACATTGCTATCTTGAACTTGAATACGGATACAATCATGAAGAAAGTTAGATATCCTTTTTTGAGCAATTTTAACCGCAAAACCTAAATTTTTGGAGTAAAAATCACCAAAAGAAATGACTTAAAATGTAAACAAACATTCATAAAAATCGAGAATAATGAAGGAAAATCAGTAATATGAAAAATGAAAAATATAAACGGTGACATTACCTTAATCAAAAAATCTAATAAAAATTACCTTAATCAAATTCAAGATTTAATAAAATAATGTATACCTGATATTTATCGACCATGCAAAACCTTGAATTAATCATAATTTTTTTTATGAAGAATCAAATTCTGAATAGCTTTTACTTGAAGAATGAAGAAAATTTTGAAACTTGAATGTAGGATGTGCATTCGGTTTTTTATGTTCGGTTTTATACTATATAATTTGAATATTCCATTTTAGTTTTGAAGTTGTGTAACCCAATCCAAACCAAAATAAATTTGGTTTTGTTTGGACTTACTCATTTTTGTTTGTGTTCTTTCCAACGCCGTCGAGTTTGCGCATTTTCGATATTGTATGATGGAGATATATCTATCGGAAGTTGGGTTTTTGGATTGAAGAAGCTCCCAATAAAATTTTAATGAAGGGCAAACTAGTCTTTAACCAATTAATTTCCTATTTCCTTTTAGCGATTAATTTGAGGTAAAAATAAGTTTTAGTTCAGATTAGAAAGTTAACTTTACGTTTTGGGCTTGGAGAAGAGAAAAGAGAAGAAGGAAAAGAGAGAAAGATCAATGTTTCTCAAAGAACGCCAAGAAATTTCAAGTAGAATTCGTCATGGGTGATCCCTATCACGGTATATGAGATATTTGGTGTTCGTTTAATTCTTCCCCACACCAATCTTGTTTCAATTGAAAGGTTTTAGAATTCTTTACATGGTTTAAAGTTAATTCTTGATGAATCTTGTTGAATCTCTTGTTAGTTGAGTTGTTTAAATACACATTGATGTTGCTTTGTAATTTCTGATGTTCTTTTCGAGTTAGATATTTTGGGTATTATATTCATGGTATTTATGATCCTAAGGGTTTGAAAAAAGAACTAGGGAGGTTTAGGGTATTTAGCATTGAAAGACGAAGAGAGAAATTTGTCAGCCACAACTGGGAAGCACTAGGTGCAATGCGGACCATCTGCTCCTGGGGGCATGTGGCAGCGTGCCTTCAGTGTGCCATCACGAGTCCTTAGAAAAAATAGTCTAGCGCGGCGCACCCCGAACGCGCCTGAATCGTCATTTTTGCCTAGTTTTTGTAGTTTAGCCTTTTCACGTCCTTCTAAGGCACATTTATACCTTCCACTTATTCTAATTACTTCAAATGATTTATAAACGCCTAGATGTTATCAAATAACACAAATCATAACCTTGAATCCATAATCTAATTCAAGGAAAGTAAAATAGAAGTCAAAGAAGTTGGAGTCAAGTTAAAAAAAAGAATTAAGTCAAAGAAAAGTTCTTAAAGGTTTTCAACAGTCTTTACAAAAAATTTTAACTTCTTTTAAGGATCAAGTTTCAATTTAAAGTAAAGAGTAAAAAATTGAACTCTTTCCTTCAAAGAAATGTAAGGGAACTAAGCATTTCCTAAGAGTTCATTAAGACTCAAGTTTTCAAGTTAAGCAAAGTAAATAGTTTAGTTCATGTCACGACCCAAAACGGGTCGTGAATGGCACCCACACTTACCTCCTTAGGTGGGCGGACCAACACATCTAAACCCCATTATATACCAATCGTTCAACTATAAATAATATAAATAATGCGGAAGCTCCTAAAGATACTAAGCAACCAATTTAAATAAGTTTCAACATTGATTTCAATTAATAGGTCAAATTCTATATATCTTGAATTTAAGACTAAGCTTAAGTCTCAATTTCTTTAATATTATAAATGTAATAGAACACACATAAGGTTTAATTACACATCTCAATATATCATAATTCCATTCATAATATGACATAAAAATCCATAATATTATTAAAATAAATTCCACTGGTTACGGACCAGCGACAACCAATACCTTAATTGATCATTAATCCAAAGTCAATTCATTAACTAACCAATTATTATTCTTCACTAATTATCCACCAATTCTTATCTTTTCCAAGTCCAAGAACGTTAACAACATTTACCATTTGCAATTTAACTCACCACTCCATTTTCTTCTTTCAATTCACAAACTAATTCAATGTAATAATAATAATTATATAATCTCTACATGCATGACACTCCAACTCCACCAATGGCCTTAACGATAGCCATACAACATCACATTTAATAGACTTATAATAATTTTCCTTAATTATCAAACCAACATCTACGTTGCCAAGAAAACTTTTTCATTCAACCTATTTTCAACCAAATGCACTAAATATAGTAATATTATCCATCAACTAAAAATTAATAACATTATTATATTACTACTAAGCAACACCAACAATTATATCTATATATTCTCTCATATAATTACTTAATAATTTCTATTCTTCTTTTCAATCATCAACCTAAATTCTTTTCCAAATTTCAAGGCACTTTAGCGGGTATTAAATCCACTCAAATTACAAACACTAATATTAACAATTTGCCTTACTAAATCAATATTTACATATGCATACAAGTATTGAAATATGATAAATATCTATACCTGAAGTCGTCCGTCAAACTTGTCGGCAGTGCCAAGAACCGAGAGAATAGGCGCATGCTATCTGTCCTCTGATAACTAAACAATAAAACCCTTCTTTCTTTTATTTAATTAATTTATATATGAGTATAAGTTATGGATTAATAAAATATTATATCCTATTAATTTTAGTATTATCTTCATTAACCATCAATTAAATTAATTATTAAAACTACCCTATTAATTTTATAATTATAATTATGAATAGTCCAAAACACCATCTTAAATCTATCAGAAAGTATTTTCTAACATAAAAATTTCTAGTGCCCAAACCGACTACACGGGTTGTTACAGTTCATTTCTCAAAAGTTATAAGGGAACTAAGTCCCTGAAAGTTTTAAATGTTTTCAAATTTGAGTTAAAGAAAACTAAGATTTCCCAAAAGATATTTGAACAAGAGAAAGGAACATTGATTCCAAGAGAGCTTTTACAGCTAAGTGTTGAAAAATTATCTATACCCTCCAAAAAAGCATTTTTTTAAAAAGCATGAGCTAAAGTATATTTTTGGAATAGTATTGAGTATAGGTGTGGGGATTACAGTTCATAAACTAAAGTGTCCATGAAAATCTTGTTGCCATCATATGTATTAACGGGTCATACATTTTAGAGGATCAAGTAAGATAAGCTAGTGGATCCACTAAGTTAAGGAGTTATATGCAACGATAAAGTATAGCACAATTCTAGAAGTGTGAGTAAGACGTTGTGTCACCACTTAGGATCATAGTGGTGGTTTTCGACTAAAGAATCTCCTACAAAATTTATATATTACTTCTACCTGCTTTTTATTAAATCAAGTTTTCATGAGTTGAGCATAGCCAAGGTAAGTGTGTCTTCTTACTCTTTTTCAGCTTAATTTTTGTTAGCATTTCAACTCACATACTAGTACATTCAATGTACTGATGGTAGTTGTCCTGTATGGTATCATGATGCAGACGCATGTAATTAGGATTAACATCATCTAGCGCCTCGATGATCCAGCAGAGCACTCGGAGTCAGTGGTGAGCCTCCTTGCATTCTAGAGGACACATATTTACTGCTTTTCAGCTTATGAATTTGTTTATTAAATGTATTATTTATTTGAAGTATGAAATATACTATTTAATATTTTTATATATAATCTTAGAAAATGTAGAAGAATCAGGAACTTGTGTATGCATTTTTTTTCACTTTTTTCTGCATAGCTAATTCTTATATTTTTTAACCTTATTTTAGTTTTAACTTTTAATTATTCTTTTTTAGTGATTTTGATATGATAATATTTTAGGTTGTCGAACAAAAAAATACTAGAAATTATGTAGTAATGAAGTTATAACAAAGAGGAGGAAGAAGTCCGAATTAAAAAATATTGATGTAAAAAATTAATAATTTCTATTATAGAGTGTGTACCTTATAGATGACTCGGAATAACAATTATTACAAAATATAGATATATTGAAATGATTTTTCATAGCTTATCTTTTATGATTTAGTATAAATTTGTTTTAATTCTTTTCATAACCACGCGAAGCACAACAAAGTACACTAGTACAACAAATAAATGTAGAAAATCAAGAGACTATATAATTGTTACAACAATTGCAATAGTTGTTGCAACAACTACATTAATATTAATTATGACAGGTGTTGAAGTACCCATGGTAATAATAATTACGACAGTTGTTGCATTATAGCAATTGATGTAGAAACAGTACCACTTGCTTATATTGTTGCAGCAACTTCTACAATTGTCGGACTATTGTAGCAACTTATGTATAGTTGCTGCACTGTAACAACCCGTAGCCAAAATAGACAAAAAAACCAGTTACAGAAAAAATTTGCAGCTGCAACCAACGGTGGCATCGCCGGAGCGTGTCCTGACCCATGGTCCATCATGAACAACTGTCGATGGGATCAGAAACTTCCAAAAATTTCAGCCTAGAAAAGTTGTTAAGTCTTGGACGGCGGACGGACTTACGGTCCGTAGGTCAGAACACAGTACGTAGTCTGTAATCGTCGAACAAAACACCCTTCACTCCCTCTCTGACAAGAGCTATGGATGATTAGCATGGTTCGTAAGTGAACCTACAGTTCATAGGTCTGACCGTAGATGGAGAAATTTGCAGACAGTTAAGGGGAAATGCAGTTAAGTCAACTTCAAATGGTCATATCTCTTAGAACAAAATTAATTAGGTGTTCTATGACCTATCCACATAGAAATAATTGAATTAGCTTTCCATAGCCACCGACCTTGCTAAAATTAGACCTCCGAGTATTTTTTTTTGTGGATTTCATCACCAGGTATGTGGAATTTCACTATTAGGTTCCTTTCACCCATTGGGCCCCAAGTTTTCAGTCAGATTCTTGATTCTATTATATTAAGCCTGGGGTTTCTAGAACTTTGCTAGAACTTAACAAAATTATTAAATATATGTTCCAAATAATATTATCATGTTATTAAATATATGTTCAGACATACATATCTTAGTTATAAATGCATAATTACCAGATTAATTATTGCATTCTCTATTTGGGTGCTATGTTTTGAGCTATCCAGTATTTACAGAAACTCAGACATAACCAGTAAATTCACTAAATTCATTGGGAGTAGCATAATACAGAGTTGGACTAGTGTTTAGCGTACCCAATTAGTCACAGAACTACTAGGCAAGTAGATTGTAAGTCCCCTCTGTGGCAATTAGTTTAGTGATCACGCCAGCATGCCTTTATACATATGGCAGGGTATATTGGGTCCTCTCGGTAGGGCGTATACATTGTAGTCTACATTTAGCTCATGTGGTTTTATTATCAGTTATTAGTAGCTCCCAAAGTTCAGTCAGACTCTTTGCATCGACCATTTATCACTATATTCCGTACTTAGTTTCCGCATGTTATGAATTGGTCATTGCATTCAGTTAGCTCAGAATTCAGTTTATCATGTCAGATTATTATACTTGCTTTTATGCTTGTTCATTTATGTTTTATTTCAGCTTTACTCTATCCTACAAGTTTAGTACCTTTCATGTACTAATGCATACGTGCACTACATCTTCTCGTGATGTAGGTTTACGTTATCAACATCCAGATCACGCATTGATCATTTTCCCGATCTTCAGTTCAGCAGATTCAGTGGTGAGTCCTCATTCTTCAAAGACAATAGTCATGAATTCATTTCAATCTTTAGTCATTTTGTTTTAGTGTTTGCTAGATTTAGCTGGGGCTTGTCCTAGTATTTCTAGTCCAGTTTAGAGGCTTATTTAAGACAAAGTTCGATTCATCTTGGTATTGAGTTAATATTTCATTTGTATTAAACTCATTAGTTTATATATATATATATATATATATATATATATATATATATATATATATATATATATATATTAGTTTTATCATATGGGTATTCCCCATCTTTTCATTTTAAGTTATGATTTAGCTTCCGCATAAGTTTATTATCTTTATCATACTCATGATCATGCCAGCAGGGTTAGCTTGGGATCACTTGTGGTCCTAGGTTCTGTATCCACGTCTCAGGGGTAGCTTGGGACGTGACAAAATATGGTATCAGAGCACCAGGTTTAAGTGTCCTATTATGTCTGAAAAGTCGCACTAAGTAGATTCCTTTTCATGGGTGTAAAGTGCACCAGATCTAATGAGAGGGAGGCTATGAATATTTCTAGGAAAAACTTCACTTTCGTGTTACTCTTATCATGCATAAGGTATGATCTTATTCTACTCTAACTTTATGTTCTACGTTTTAGATCATGCCCCCTCATATGGCTAATGCTAGGAATGCGAACGCCATAAATGCAAACGCAGCTCCTCCAATCCTAAATCAAGAAGTCTCTATTGTTAAGTTCAGAAAATGCCATACAGATGTTCGCTGAGAGTATGACTAACTATAACAATCGGGTTCATGCTCATATTAATGAAATTGGTGGAACACTTGAAGGAAGGGTCTGTGACTTTACTAGGATGAATCCTCCTTAGTTCTTAGGATCGCAAGCTAATAAGGTCCTTCGAATTTCTTGGATGAGATCAAGAAGATCTTTGAGGTAACGCAAGGCACTAGGAAGATCGGGTGAGTTAGCATCATACAAGTTGAATGATGTTGTTCATATCTGGTACACTCAGTGGAAGGAGAAAAGGGGTGCAAATGCGACTCCTATCACTTGGGACTTCTTTAGTGAGACTTTTCTCGACAGGTTTTTCCGAATAGAGTTGAGAGAAGAAAAAGCCCAAGAATTAATGAAATTAAGGCAAGGTAACATGACAGTCAAATAGTATGGACTCAAGTTTTACCAACTCTCCAGTTACGCTCCTCACATGGTTGCTGACTGCGAGGCTTAGATGAATAAGTTTTTTATGGAGTGTTTGATTTGATTAAAACTAAGTGTAGAAATGCAATGTTACTTGGAGATATGAACATCTCTCGGCTTATAACTAATGCTTAGCAGGTTGAGGGTTATAAGATTAGGGAACAGGCTAAGGAAAATAAGAAGGATAGAATTGGGAACTATGAGTATTCTCAGAAGAAATCAGGTGGTGGAACTCGCTCGCAAGGTCAGCAAAAGTTTTCGGCTCCAGCCCCTTCATCAGCTAATGTTCCATCCTCCAAGAACAGGTATGACCACATGGGTAGAGCACTAGGTTCTAAATCTCAGGGAACTATTTCAGGTACCAAGACTTACCCCACTTGCCCTAAGATTTGTAAGAACCATCCGAGCGAGTGTCTTGAAGGAAAAGAGTGATGTTTTGGGTGCGGTCAGTCTGGTAACAAGTATAGGGATTTTCCTTCTAGACAAGGTCAATGAGGTGGTAATGGTAGAGCTCAGTCTACAACTTAAGCAGCACCAGCAAGTCACCCAAATCAATAGGGTAACTCATCTGGTACAGGTGGCAGTCAATGCTAGAAGAGGTTGTATGTTTTTCAGGCTCGCCAGGATCAGGAAGGTTCTCCTCATGTAGTTATTGGTAGGTTACGTGTCTTTGACCTTGATGTTTATGAATTTTTAGATCCAGGGGATACTTTTTTATTTTGTAACTCCTTACAAGCGGTCCAATTCAATGTCAGTCCAGAAACTCTCTCAGAACCTCTCTCAGTCTCTACTCCAATCGGTGACCCAGTTATAGCTAGACGATTATAAAAAAGTTGCCCTATCAGTATCTCTCAGAAACTCACCTCAGAAAATCAAGTAAAGTTAGAAATGGTAGAGTTAGATGTCATTTTAGGCATGGATTGGTTACACTCATGTTATGCCTTAGTCGATTGTAGAACTAAGATTGTTTAGTTTTCAGTTTCCAGACGAACCAATCTTAGAATGGAAGGGTAGTAGCTTAGCACCTATGGGTCGATTTATTTCTTACCTTAAGGATATAAAGATGATATCTAAGGGTTATCTCTATCATCTAGTTCAGATTAAGGATTCTAGGCTTGAAACCCAAATTCTTGAGTCAGTTCCAATAGTCTGTGAATTTCTGTAAGTGTTTCCATAAGATCTTCCCAAAGACCTTCCTGAAAGGGAAATCAACTTTGGAATTGATCTTCTTCCAGATACCCACCCTATTTTTATTCATCCTTACAGAATGTCTCAATTAAATCTTAAGGAATTGAAAGAGCAGTTGAAAGAACTTCAAGATAAAGGCTTCATCAGACCTAGTATTTCACCATGGGGTGCATCAATATTGTTCGTAAGGAAGAAAGATGGTTCCCTCAGAATGTGCATTGACTATAGAAAGTTGACAAGGTCACAATCAAGAATAATTATCCCATCCCCAGGATTGATGAACTGTTTGACAAACTTCTGGGTGCTAGCCATTTCCCAATAATAGATCTCAGATCGGGTTATCATCAGCTTAGAGTCAGAGGTAGTGACTCTTCGAAAACAGCCTTCAGAATCCGGTATGGTCATTATGAATTTTTAGTTATGTCATTTGGATCAACTAATTCTCATGCAGATTTCATGGTATTGATGACCAGAGATTTCAAATAGTACTTGGACTTGTTCGTTATAGTCTTTATTGATGATATCCTCATTTAGTCTAGCAATGAGGAGGAACATGCACATCATTTGCGAGTTGTTCTGCAGACTTGATACGCTCAAACTTACTTCTCAAATAAGAAGTAAAGCGGTCGTGTCAAGTAAATAACCCAACTAATGAGGTTGGGATCGTTCCCACGAGGAAAATAGTTTAGACTTAACTTCAATCAATTATTACTATTGTTCAGTCAGTTACTTTCTTGGAAAGCAAAAATGATAAAAGGTGGGTTTTCTATTTCTAAATAAATGAAAATAACTAGCAAAATTCAAAGAGACAATTAACAGCTTCAAATTTTGGAGTTTAATCAATTAATGAAAGTAAATAGGGTTTACGTGTTCCCCACAGGTTCATAACTTGATAAATCTAACTATAACAATTCTTTCCTAGTATCTTGCATGCAAAGTGATAAGTTATGTATTTCTAACTACTTGGTCCGACATCTAGAAAATTTTACTCCGCACCTTGGTCCGGCTACGTGTGTTACTATACTAAGCCTTATCTTTACCTCATATTAAGCATCGTATTCGATATTTGACTAAGTTATTATCTCGTACCAATAAATAGTAGCCTATTAGATAGTATACACTAAATCAATATTGATAATTCTTTTCCTATTATCTACCTCCTTGGTCCGGCAAGTAGCATTAAGGCGAGTTATAACGTTGGCCATCTGTTAAAAAGACTTCTAAGCGAAAGAATTATCGATGCATGCAAGACACTACTCTAGAAATGTTATTTTAGTTACATTTTACCTCATTATTTGCCTATGGTTCCCACAACCCTAGTTATGGAGTTTAGTTACCCACAGTCATAATCACAATATTCAAATATATGGTATAAGAATTCATGTACTTACTTCAATGAGAAAGAGTAAAATTTGGAGTTTCGCTTGATTAATCAACAAAAATAACCAACAATCAATTACAAGAATCTCAAAATAATCAGGAATATCACAAAAGGTCAAAAAAATAATCAAGAGTCTAACCAAATAATCAAGAGTCTAACCTCAAACGAGGTTTTTCAAAATATTTATAAAAAATAAAAACCTAATTAAACAAGGACTCTATTTGCAAGAAATATGTCAAAATGCTGGTGGGTCGATGGACCTCGCGACGGGACGTCGTGCTCACGATGGGCCGTCATGGACTCTGTCGTCCCATACTTTGCAAATTCTGCCGCTGCTCTCTACATTACCCTCGACGGCAGGTATGACGGATCGTCACATGAACAACGGTCCGTCGAGGGTCTCCGTTCCAAAACACTTGAACTCTTGGTAGATGGGTACTGGGACTACTTCTCTAATCTTCATGATGAACCTGCAGGACAGACCGTCATGGCTACGACGGTCCGTTACGCTTTCCGTAACCCCACACTTGGTCAGAATTCCCCATCTTCCTTCAGCAGCTGCACTACACTGCCACCTACGGACAATCACGAGCATGACGGACCGTCACGAGCATGACGGACCGTCACGAGCATGACGGACCGTCACGAGCATGACGGACCGTCACGAGCATGACGGACCGTCACGAGCATGACGGACCGTCACGAGCATGACGGACAATCACGAGCATGACGGACCGTCACAAGCTCCGTAGGTGGTTTCTTTTGCATTACTTCGCTCAAAAACCTCCGCATTCATCTTTGGACAAATTTCCTGCAAATAAGGAGAAACTTATATAAAAATTAGCACAAAAAGGCTTTTGGACACACTAAACTTAAGGAAAAAGTATTAATAATACCGTTAAACTACGGTATATCAACACCCTCAACTTAAATTCGTTGTTTGTCCTCAAGCGACGCACTATGACTCAATACAAAATCTTTGTACAATAGTATCCATGTTTTATCCTATGCAGTCATTGAGATATCAATACCAATTAATCTCATCATATTTATGCATGCTATCACTATTAGGCTTGAATTATGTGTAATCATACAATGACACAGACTCACCATGCACTAACACCTATCCTCTTCAATTTCTCACCAAGGTGTTAATATTTCCGGTACTGCAACAAGTGTCCTCACTTCAAAACAAAATCCTCATTTTTCACACTACGATTTCAGTTTGAGTATAACAATTAATTTTCAAAACTCACTCTCAAAACAAATTCACACTCATTCATTCCTATTTCCATAAGCTTGCCCTTATTTTCACTGCTTTAATTCCGATATACAACCCTTAGGACAACGATAGGACTTTCTTAGCTTGTAACATAGGCTTAGGGTCAGGTAGGGTATATTAGTAGATACTTTAGTGATTTTTTCCCTCCTTGACATATCTGCTAAACATACCATTTTCTATCATTTTATTTTGCCCAATTTCCCATATTCTTTCACATTTCTATTTTCCCTTTTTTTCATTTTCTTCATTTGTGTAAGTGACTCTCTTCTTTTCTTGCTTGTATTTCTTGTAATTTTTTTTTACTTTTCTTTCAACTAATTCTTGAGTCACTTTAATTTTGTTCTTTCTCTCTCTTTGTTCTTTCAACCCCACTTTCCAGAGCATTCCTCATAATAGCCACCCTGAACTCATGGCTTTGCCATGAGTTAAAGTACACAATATCCAAAGTTGGTTCAGGGCCATAAAAAGGTTTTTTACTACATTAGCCACCATCAACTTATGCTTTTGGCAGAAGCTAAGGTGCACATGTCCAAGGAAGGACCAGGGCAAACATATTATTCCTAGAAAAGATCAGTTGGAGTGAAAAAGAAAGGTCTAATTTAAGCTCAAATCATTTGGATAAAAGAAGGATAAATTTCATTTGGTTTTCTTTTATTTAGGCTAAAAATGGGCTATGTTGATAAGGGCCTATGATCCTCTCCTAATTGTCTATTACAGCTTATTTTTAGCAGGACTAACCAGGCAAGTTCTAGCTCAGTACAAATAGTGGACTATTCAAATCTTCCTCACACTAACTTGACATCTCATCACTTTACCAGATTATGAGACACCTAGTTTGAATTTTAGACTTAGGGTCATGTAGTGGTGTACCTCTATGTAATGCTTAGAGCCACACATTTATCAATTATGATGCCTATTCATGCATCATTTTCCATTTTATCAAGATATCATTTTAGCCATCATGCTCCAGAATTAAACTATGTACACAATATATAAACATGTCGATTCAACAGAAAAAGTAATTAGTCTCTTGGGGAAATAGAACGCAGGCAAGAAAACCCTAAAAGAGGATAGTGAATTGGGCTTCTTAGACTTCACCCTAGCACTCACTTTACATTTACCCCACCCCCAACAAAAAGACATGCAGTTGTCCCCAATGCATAAAAAAATTAAAATACTAGAGTGCTAAGTGAAGCAAACCTGGGGCACAAAGTGCCAACGATAAGCAATATGGTGGGTCCGGTTCCCGAGAACCCACTACCTCTGTAATCTAGACACCCTCAGTGGTGTCCTCAGTATCAACAGCAATATAAGCAGTGCCTCCCGTTATCTCCACATTTCTGGACATAGACGCCCCAGCAGCTAACTCTCTTGCTCTCATCTGATGCGCCTCCTCCTCAGCAAGCCAGGCTCTCCTCGCAGCCTCCATCTCACGGCGCTCCTTCTTTCGTGCGTGAGCTTCATCCTCCTTTCGACCCCTACGCCTCTTGGCAATCTCTCGAGGGGGAGGTGGTGAATCTCTGAAGTTCTGAATAGGGCCGCCATCACCGTGTCTTCAGTAGGCTCTGTAGACTATCGACCACAGTCTGAAGGGTCGACACATCCACCGGAGGGGCTGGACGGGCTAGCACCCGCAACTCAGAAGCGTCCAAGCGCTGATGAACCTCAGCGATCTTCCGCTCTGTGTGATGGACCATTCGCCTCTCCAAGCGCTCTTTTGCCTCGGTAATAGACCAATGCATCGAAGGCTAGATATGATGCAGAAGTGTAGCCCTTTGCGCCTATAAAATCTGGACCCTAGCAAGCGGGACAAGAGCAGGTAAAGGGGCTGAGAGAGAGGAGCTCGGAGCAGTAATACTACCCGGGATAGACTCAATCGGGGTAGTGTCAGTGGAAGCCGCATGCGTAGCCGTGCGATCCTGTGCTACCGTATCAGTTAGATTGTCACCAAGTGGAGGCAACTCTGGACGGGGCCCTCTGCGTGGAGCCAACTCATTGGCCTCATCCCAGATGAGGCCGATATCAACAGTTCCCAGAGGGGTCTTGAGCTAATCAACGTGCCATATAGGCACACCTGCGGACCTTCATAGAGAAAATATCATGCACGGGAAAGGGTAAGTAGTTGTGACCTTAAAAGCCCTCTCGTGCATGTCCTCTTGTAGAAGCCACGCAAAATGCACCTCAAACCTGGCTATCATTGCCTCCATCAGTACTGCTCGATCCCATGTGACGATATTATCATCAGTTGTGGCGGAAAAGCAGTGATGGACAATCAACCCCAAAAACTTCATCGTGAAAGTCAGGTTAGCCATATTTATGGCCCCCTTCAGCTTGGTCACCCATTCCGCACCCTCTCCATCAACAGACAAGTGCAGGGCCATCCACCTCTTGGTGATCTCTCTAAGCGATGGCTCACGCAGTAATTGGCCATCTTTTCCAATCTGCCATCGATAGTCAAACTAGGCAGTGAGAGGGGTCCTATTAGCATCAACATCCTCGCCGTATAGAAATCGACGGATGGCAGGCATGGAGATATCACCCTGAACGCCACGTACTCGGACCTACTTTAGTGGGGCCTATTTGGCGGGGGTAGCCCGCCTATCAATATGTGATCGGAGAGTCGCTACGTAGGATGCATAGAACTATCAGACCAGCTCTTAACTATAACGTCCTAACGGACGTGTTTTCCACTCCAGTCGATGTCTGGTAAAGAGAATGTGTATGTCAGGCATCTTCGAGAGACTTCCCGTAAGGACCCGTCACTCCAATGTAAGTGTCCGAGTCATAACTCTTTTGTCATTCAGGAACTTTGCATCGGAATAGACTTGAAAATGCCCGTCGACAAACCACCGATTGGGCAGGTAAGTAACCGGGGTGAGAGCACAAGCTGGTGAACCGGGTGTGGATTCCGAACTGTTAGCCTCATCAGACGTGGACGGCGCTGCAGCGGTGGCGGGTGTGAGAACCTCAGCGGATCCGGAGGCTTCCTCCTACCACAAAACTCCTAAAGAGCCAGATGCACCTTTTTTATTATTGGCTGACCTAGAAGGTGTGCTGGTCAGTATGCGCACTTCATCAGACTGGGAGGCAGTGATTACGCCGGACGCCACCTTTTTGGATGTGGCTCTGGTAGCACATGCAGCACGGAATGGGGTGGAAGTGCCTGGGGGCACATACTCCGGGTCACTCTCATCATAAGAGTGAATGACCAGGTGTACAGACGAGGCAACAAACTTCGATCACCTGCGTTCATAGACGACCTTATTTTGGTGCCATAGTAGATAGTACTTGTACAAGATCAATATTATTACTAGAAAGAGCAAACAAGACAAGCAAAACCACACAAAATAAATAAATAAAAATAAAAATAAAATGATGCTACAGTAACAGTTAAACACAATGGACCAGGTGACGGCTCGTCGTGAGTAAGACAGACCGTCATGGGGTCCGTCGTGTCTTACTTACACTTTGTTTATATGGAGAACCCTGAAAGAGAGTCTCTGACAAGTATGACGGTATATGCATGACGGACCGTCACAAGTACGATGGTCTATCGTAGGTGTCCGTCAGAGGACACTTGAAAAAAATATGAAGACCATTAGGAGAGGGGGCTTTAATAATCATAACATTCATGCAGGGCGGACCGTCGTGGGTATGACAGGTTGTCGTACTTGTCCATTTGAGGACACATGGAAAAATAGAGGGAGAAACTTTAGGAACAGGGTCTCTGCCAACCAGAATGGTTGTGCAGGACTGACCGTCGTAGGGATGACGGTCCGTCACATGTGTCCCTTGGAGAACACTTAGAAAAAGTGAGAGACCCTCAGGAATAGGGTCTCTAACAACCAGAACGGTTGTGCAGGATGGACCGTCGTGGGGATGACGGTCCGTCGCATGTGTCCATTGGAGGATACATAGAAAAAAGTGAGAGACCCTTAGGAATAAGGTCTCTGGCAACCAGAACGGTTGTGCAGGACGGACCATCGTGGGGATGATGGTCCGTCACATGTGTCTGTTGAAAGACACTTGGAAAAAGTGAGAGACCCTTAGTAATAGGGTCTCTAACAACCAGAACGGTTGTTCAGGACGGACCGTCATGGGAACGACGATCCGTCGCATATGGTTGTTGGTGGACACTTGGAGAAAATTGGACAGTGGGGTGTTAGAGCTGTTGGAATGGACCGGACGACGGTTCGTCTTGGGTACGACGGTCCATCATCGGGGTCTCGTTTTGTTACTCAGTGACAAAACTGGGTGTGCCCCATTAATCCCCTATGACCTAACTCGAATTGGTAGTGTTTTAACCTACATTTGTCTTACCCAACTACCTAGTAAATTAGCAATGCTAAAGCACCTATTTCTAGGGTTTTAACACAACAATTTCAAGGATTTTAAAACTAGGTCAGATAGAATTTTATTAAAAAACGAACATATCAAGAAGAACAAGGCTAATACTAATTGATAAACAAAAATGCTATATAAATTAGTAGAAATTAGAGACAAATACCTGAGAATTTGAGAAAAACATGAGGGAAACGTACTTGGTGATCAAGAAGACACCCACAGCAGTAGATCCGACTAGTAGGTGATGACTTTTAGGACTTTCGAGAATTTGAGGGGAAAATATCGGTTGTAAGAGAGAAGGGTATGACCTTTTAAAGTTTAAAACTTTGGGAAATGCGAGAAAAATTGAAAGAATGGGGTGAAATGAAGGGGTGGGGGTTTTAAATGTTGATTTTTTTAAAAAACCCCAGCCGGGTCGGGTCGGGTACACTTAATTAATGACACGATGATTCCCCGATGATGGTCCATCACAGTTGTGACAGTGCGTCATTTGTTCCATCGCGTGTGCCCTAGTTTGAAAATAACAGAAAGATGTACCTAGCACGGCGGATTCCTGCGATGGTCCGTCACAGGAGAAACGGTCTGTCGTTGTATCTGTCAGTGACTGCTGCAGAGTAATTTTCTGCAGAATTTCCTGGTGATGTGCCTGCAAATTTAAAACCCATTAGAAGAAAATGTTACCATTAATAGAAAGAAAAACTATAAGTATTGGGTTGCCTCCCAACAAGCGCCTGATTTAATATCGCGGCACGACTGAGGACACTTGATTACTCAGACTTCATCAAGAGTGTATGCCTCGATCACTTTTTTCGCCGATTTAGCATGCCCGAAATAGATTTTTATGCGTTGTACATTCACCTTGAATCGCACACCCTCCTTAGTTTCCAACTCAACTGCTCCATGAGGTAAGTTGGGTAACCAAGTAAGGACCAGTCCATTTGGACTTGAGCTAGCACGGAAACAAGCGCAACCTAGAATTGAATAAAAGCACCAAATCCCTGACCATAAACTCTCGTTTTTCAATTTTTTTGTCATGGTTCTTCTTCATCTTTTCTTTGTATAGGGCTGAGCTTTCATAAGATTTTAGGCGAAATTCATCGAGGTCATTCAACCCAGTTAACCGTTGTTCTGCAGCTTCACTCCAATATATTTTCAACTTCTTCATAGCCGACATGGCTTTATGCTTTAACTCAACCGAAAGATAACAGGATTTCCCATATACAAGATGGTACAGAGACATACCTATAGGAGTCTTATACACTGTCCGGTAGGCCAAAAGAGCATCATCAAGCCTCCATGACCAATCCGTTCTACTAGCGTTCTTTGTTTTTGACAATATCTGTTTGATCTCCCCATTCGACACTTCAACTTTCCCACTAGTTTGAGGGTCGTAAGGAGTGGCCACATTATGGCGAACCCAAAATTTCTCCAATAACCCCTTGAACAATCTGTTGCAGAAGTGGGAGACCCCATCACTAATTATTTCCCTTGGGGTGCCAAAACAAGAGAATATATTCTTTTTTAAGAATGCAGTGACACTCTTCCCTTCATTGTTTGCGAGGGCGATAGCTTCGACCCATTTAGATACATAATCAACTGCTACTAGAATGTACTTCATTCCATGAGAACTCACAAAAGGGCCCATAAAGTCAATACCCCAAACATAAAATAACTCAATCACAAGAATGGGGTTTCGAGGGAGCTCTTGCTTTCTTGAAATGCTGCCATCTCGTTGGCATCGGACACATGCTTTAGCAAACTCATGAGCATCTTGATGAAGGTTTGGCCAATAGTAACTACATTGTAATATCTTATAAGCGGTTCGGATACCGCTGCGATGTCCACCAACGGGTGACGAATGGTATGCTTCCAACACACTCAACATCTCACATTCTGGCACACAATGCCAAATAAGACCGTTGACACAACTCCTATATACGTATGGTTCAACCCAAAAGAACGTCTTCACATCGTACATGAACTTTTTTCTTTGATAAAAGGACAAGTCCAATGGAACAATGTCACTAGCCAGATAGTTCGCAAAATCTGCGAACCATGGAATCAAGTCTTGTGAAGCAGCTAATACATGCTCATCGGGGAAAGTATCATCAATGTCAGTCTTATCACACAACTCTCCCATAGCTTCATCCTCTAGACAGGACAAATGATCAGCAACTTGATTTTCAGTTCCTTTTCTATCCATCACTTCAAAGTCAAATTCTTGTAGAACTAATACCCAACGAATCAACCTAGGTTTCGCATCCTCTTTGACATCAAATATCTCAATGCTAAGTGGTCAGTATGCACTTTAACTCTAGTACCTAGAAAATAGGAGCGAAATTTCTCAAAAGCAAAGACAACTGCAAGGAGTTCTTCCTCAGTCACTGTGTAGTTCTTCTGAGCTTCATTTATGGATATACTAGCATAGTAAATGGGGTGAAGGATTTTGTTCTTTCTTTGTCCCAATACTAAACCAAGATCAACCCCACAAGCATCTCACATCACCTCAAATGGACTATTCCAATCTGGAGAAATAATGATAGGCGCAGACATCAATTTATCTTTTAGCTCGCCGAATGCTTTTAGAAAGGATTCATCAAAACAAAATTTACAATCTTTCTCCAGCAGTTTGCACAATGGATGTGCAATCTTTGAAAATTCTTTGATGAATCTCCGGTAAAAACCAGCATGCCCAAGAAAGCTTCTCACACCTTTCATAGAGATCGGTGGGGGGAGTGTCTCTATTACCTCGACTTTAGCTCGATCAACCTCTATGCCCTTTTCTGAAATGCGATGACCCAAAACAATACCTTCTTTCAACATGAAATGTCATTTTTCCCAATTTAGTACTAAATTGCAGTCTTCACATCTCTTAAGGATCTCAGATAATTGTTCAAACACCACTCGAATGAATGACCAACCACAGAAAAATCATCCATAAAAACATCTATAGTATCTTCCACCATTTCAGAAAATATCGACATCATACATCTCTGAAATGTGGAGGGTGCATTGCACAACCCGAACGACATTCTTTTGAATGCAAAGGTCCCATATGAACAAGTAAAAGTGGTTTTATTTTGATCTTCTGGTGCAATAGAAATCTGATTATACCCCGAGTTTCTATCAAGAAAATAGTACCACCCTTTTCCGGCAAGTCTATCCAACATCTAATTCATGAATGGCATGGGAAAGTGGTTTTTTTCAGTCCATGAATTTAATTTGTGGTAATCCATACACACCCTCCATCCAGTAACCGGTATCATTGGAACAAGTTCATTTTTTTCATTGGGGACCACAGTCATTCCCCCTTTCTTAGGTACACACTGAACAGGGCATACCCAACTACTATCAGCGATCGGATAGATTTCTCTAGCATCCAACCACTTAATGATTTCCTTCTTCACGACCTCTTGCATAGGTGGATTTAAGCTTTGTTGGTGCTCAATAATTAGCTTATGATCAGGATGAGTTGTATTTTATGAGACCAAATACCAGGAGGGATCCTAATAATGTCCGCAATAGTCCACCCAATAGCTTTTTTAAACCTTTTTAGCACTTTCACCAAACTCTCAACTTGTGGTTCATTCAGGTCTGATGCAATGATTACCGGCAAAGTGTCACCATTTCGTAAGAATTCATACCTGATATGAGGTGGGAGAGCTTTTAGTTGTATCTTTGGAGCCTTTTCTATAGATGGTTTTGCGGGTGGGAATTCGCGATTCTTCATATCTAACTCAAATTTCTTTCGTTTAAACCGAACATCACCTCGATCAAGAGCCACGACTAATGACTCATACCCTTCAATGCAGTCGGTATCAAAATTCATTATCACTGCCGCTAATGCTTCTACACTTAGACGTTCTTCAATTTGTGTCTCAGATGTCTCACGAATGTTGTAGGATATAGCAGATATTGATTGGAGCTCGCCACCTTCCTCATTGACCTACAACTATTAAAGGTCGCTTCCTCATTGTTCAACCGAAATTTCATCTGCCCCTTTTCCATATCTACTAAGGCTCGTCCCGTAGCAATGAATGGCCTCCCAAGAATAATGGGCACTTCAAAATCGACTTCACAATCAAGAATAACAAAATCTGCCAGAAATATGAACGACTCCACTTTTACTAGAACATCGTGGAGTATCCCTATAGGCGTTTTTACTGTTCAATCTTCAATCAGTAGCCGCATCGCAGTGGGCTTGGATCACCCAAACCCAACTTCTTGTAAATTGGAGGGGCACGATATTTATGCTTGCCCCCAGATCACATAATGCTTTCGCAAAATATATTAACCCGATTGTACAAGGAATAGTGAACTCACCCGGATTTTCGTTCAGTTTTACCAGAGATCTTGTAGCAATAGCACTACAATGCTGCATTCTATCATCATCCTCAAAAGTGACCGATCTTTTCTTTGTAACCAGATCTTTCATAAACTTGGCGTAACGGGGCATTTGTTCTGAAGCTTCTACCAAAGGGACATTGATAGAAAGTTGCTTCCACATTGTTATAAAACGCCGATATTTACCATACTCGGTCTTTTTCACTAATCTTTGAGGAAATGGGGGTGGTGACCTAGGTATGGGAGTTACCTTTTTAGGCACTTCATCATCTTTTACATGTTATCCTCTACTTCATTATTAACATCTACCACTTTATCAGTATCTTTTGTCACCTTTTTCTCATTAGACGGCATAGGTGGGTCAATCGTTTGCTTACCACCACGAGTAGTGATTGCCATACAATGTCCATCATTTTTCAGATTTTTGACAGTGTTGCTAGGAAGAGTGCCCGGTTGTCGTGTGTTCACAGTCGCAGATAATTGGGCCAATTGTCACTCAAGTTGCTTAATCGATATTGCATGTGTATCGACTTTTTGCCCAATACCCGCTAAATCATTCCTCAACTCTTTATTTTGCTCATCACTAGCATCAAACCTCCTCAACATTTTATGCAACATATCCTCAACTCGCGCCATACTACATCCACCATCCCTAGGAGTAACTTCACAATTTTGATGAGGAACATAGGGCCCATTCCTATCATTTCTATTACCATTGTTACCACTGTAGAAGTTTTTGTTGCGGTTGTAGCTTCCATCACGGACATAATGACCCTCACGGCTATAGTTACCATAGTTCCGACCTTGGTTCCTTTTACCTTGGAGCCAATTCTTTTTATTAGAGCCTTGGGCACTCGGTCGTAAACCCCCCCGTCTGCTCATCTATAACATAGGAATCCTCCTCATAATTGTCACGACCCAAATCGAGCCGCGAGTGGCACCCACACTTATCATACTATGTGAGCGAACCAACCAATCTAAACCCCAACATTTCAATACAATATAAACAGAATATAATGCGGAAGACTTAAAACTCATTAATAAAATCAATTAATAACTTCTAAAACTTATCAATTACTATCCCCAAAATCTAGAAGTCATCACCACAAGAACATCTATCCTCAGATTTCTAAATCTAAGAGTATCTAGGAAGCTACAATAAAAAAAAAGCTAGTCCATGCCGGAACATCAAGGCATCAAGACATGAAGAAGAAGATCCAGTCCAAGCTAGAAGCATTAGCTCACCCTGAAATATGGTGTGATGAAGACTGGCTAGAGTTGCGGTTGCATTGAAGACGATGGCACGTTTGCTGCACTCCACAATTAAAGAAAAACAAATACAAGTAGGGGTCAGTACAAGGCACAAGTACTGAGTAGGTATCATCGGCCAACTCAAAATTGAAAGCAGTATATGTCGGATAATAACATAAAATCAACTAATATTCTTAACAGGTGACAACAACAATTACCATGACCCTTGGTCACAACACCTATCACATCTATGAGGACTCAAGCCTCCACACCATACTCATTTGGGAAACAGGTTCTTTAGATTGAGTATATTAACATATTTCAAGATTCATTCTCTTTATTATCCTGGTGTCGGAACGTGACACTCTGATCCATCAATACTATCCTGGTGTCGGAACGTGACACTCTGATCCATATACATCCTGGTGTCGGAAGGTGACACTCCGATCCATATACTATCTTGGTGTCGGAACATGACACTCAGATCCATATACTATCCTGGTGTCGGAACGTGACACTCCAATCCATATACTATCCTGGTGTCGGAACAAGACACCCGATCCATATACTATCCTGGTGTCGGAACGTGACACCCGATCCATATACTATCCTGGTGTCGGAACGTGACACCCGATCCTCTATTACTATCCTGATGTCGGAACGTGACACCCGATCCTCTATTACTTTAGTTTATCAAGCCTTCTTTTATACCAAGGCATCATCATTAATAAAGTAAATTTACGATTTAAGATTCACAGCCTCATCTTCCCAATCCATTACAATTACATAATCACATCATGCAAGCACACAATTAAGCATATAGAAGATTTTATAATACTACCCAACACATATCGTTCGCTATTAAGAGTTTACTATGAGATAGTATAAACCATAACCTACCTCCACCGAAGAATTGTGATCAAGCAATCTACTTTCCCAAAGCTGCGTTCTTCTTCGTTTTCTCTCTCTCTTGATCGTTCGTTTCCCCCTCTCCTTGTTCTTTCTATTTTTCTTATTCAAACCCCTTTTTCTTTTACCCTAATTAGTATATAATTAAGTATAAAAGATGATAAAATAACCCACTATTTGTTTCAAGGTTATCTCCTTCAACCCCCAAGTAATTTTATTATTAACATTAACCCACTAACTTTATAATTATAAGCATAAATAGTCCAAAATGCCCCTTAAAAACTTTTATCAGAAATCCGACCCAGTCAGGGTTACGTAACCTGTGACGGTCCGTCATGACTGTGACGGTCACTCCTGCAGCTTCCGTTACAAAGTTCAGAGACTCAATTCACTAGAGTGTCTGTGACGGTCCGTCGTGCCAACGACGGTCTGTCCTGCCATTCCGTCACGAAGTTTAGAAAGTCGATCTCAGTACCCAAATTTCAGAATTCTAAGTGTTTTGGAACGAGACCCCCTTGACGGTCCGTCGTGCCCATGACGGCCCGTCGTGGGATCCGTCGACACAGACAGTTATTACCAGAAATACTCTACTGCTCAAAACGACTAAACAGGTCGTTACAATAGATACCAATTTACCCATCGTTCATCCTCGAACGATCACAAGAAGAAAAACAAGGGCGAGAAGGAGTACCTGAATCTGTAAACAGATGTGGGTATCTTTCTTGCATATCCTCCTCCTTCTCCCAAGTGGATTCTTTAACTGGTCGATTCTTCCATTGAACTCTTATGGATGCAATATCCCTTGACCTCAGCTTGTAGACTTCTCTATCTAAAATAGTAACAGGCTCCTCCTCATAAGACAAATTCTCATCAAGCAGAACTGAATCCCAACGAATAATGTAGTTTCCATCCCCATGGTATCTTTTCAACTTAGACACATCAAATATCGGATGCACTCCTGACAGTCCTGGGGGCAAGGCCAATCATAAGCTACCTCTCCCACGCGCTTCAGAACTTCAAATGGACCAATATACCTTGGTCTAAGCTTACCATACTTACCAAACCGCATCACCCCTTTCATGGGCGAAACCTTCAGCAAGACTTGCTCACCCTCCATAAACTCCAAGTCTCTAACCTTCTGATCCGCATATTCCTTCTGCCTACTTTCAGCCGCTAAAAGCTTTTCTTGAATGCATTTCACTTTATCTAATGATTCCCTCAGAAGGTCAGTACCCCAAGATCAAACTTCAAATTCATCAAACCACCCAATGGGACACCTACATCTTCTCCCATACAATGCTTCAAATGGGGCCATATCAATACTTGAGTGATAGCTATTGTTGTAGAGAACTCTGCTAAGGGTAAGAACTTATCCCAATGGCCACCAAATTCTATCACACATGCACGAAGCATATCCTCCAACACTTGAATCGTTCGCTCAGACTGACCATCGGTCAAAGGATGGAACGCAGTACTAAGGTCCAACCTAGTACCCAATTCCGCATGCAATGTTTTCCAAAACTTAGAAGTAAACTGCGTACCTCTATCTGATATGATGGAGAGTGGAACCCCATGCAATCGAAAAACTTCCGAGATGTAAAGTTTGGCTAACTTCTCTGCATTGTAAGTCACCTTGACCGGAATGAAGTGAGCAGACTTAGTTAACCTATTAACAATTACCCAAATGGAGTCATACTTACCCATTGTCTTGGGTAGACCAACCACGAAGTCCATTGCAATTCTCTCCCACTTCCATTCAGGAATGGGCATTCTTTGAAGTGTCCCTCGAGGCCTCTGGTGTTCATACTTTACTTGCTGACAATTCGGACATTGAGCAACAAACTCAACAATGTCGCACTTCATTTTACTCCACCAAAAATGTTGCTTTAGGTCACGATACATCTTGGTTACACTAGGATGTATAGAATACCTTGAACTATGAGCCTCTGTAAGAATAGTGTGAATCAAATCATCGACGCGGGGTACACATACCCTTTCCTTAATTCTCAAAACACCTTCCTCATCGATTTGTGCTTCTTTAGCCTCTCCTCGCAACACCTTATCTCGGATCCGGATCAGTTTCTCATCAGTAAACTGCTTTCCCTTAATCTTGTCAAGGAAGGAAGATCTTGCCTCCACATAGGCCAAAAATCCTCCCTTTTCATTTATTTCTAGTCTCACCAAGTCATTAGCCAGAGTCTGAACCTCTCTAGCCAATGGGCGTCTGGAAACTTGTAAGTGAGCTAGTCTTCCCATGCTCCCTGCTTTTCTACTTAACACATCTGCCACAACGTTAGTTTTTCCTGGGTGGTACAAAATAGTGATATCGTAGTCCTTCATTAGTTCCATCCACCTCCTCTGTCTCAAATTCAAATCTTTCTAAGTAAAAACATATTGTAGGCTACGATGATCCGCATAGACTTCACACTTAACCCCATATAGATAGTGTCTCCATTGCTTTAATGCAAACACTACCGCAGCCAACTACAAATCGTGGGTCGGATTATTACGTTCATGCACCTTTAATTGCCTCGAGGCATCAGAAATTACATTTTTCTCTTGCATTAGCACTGCACCCAAACCGGAATAGGATGCATCACAATAAACAATGAAATTCTTACCTTCCACTGGATGGGTAAGAAGTGGTGTAGTAGTCAACAAGGTCTTGATTTTCTGAAAGCTTTCTTCACACTCGTCCGACCATACAAATGGAACACTCTGCTTAGTCAAATTTGTCAATTTGGAAGCAACGGAAGAAAATCCCTTGACAAATCGGCGGTAGTAGCTAGCTAAACCAACAAAACTCCTTATTTCTGTAACATTAGTAGGTCTTACCCAACTCTTCACTGCTTCGATCTTAGAAGGATCCACCATCACTCCATCCTTAGAAACTACGCGTCCTAAGAAGGACACTGAATCTAGCCAAAACTCACACTTGGAGAATTTGTCATAAAGCTTTTCTCCCTCAACTTTTCCAATACAATTCTCAAGTGCTCCTCATGTTCTTTCCTGCTCTTTGAGTATACCAGTAGATCATCAATGAATACAATGACAAAGAGATCCAGATATGGCTTAAAAATCCCATTCATCAAGCTCATGAAAGCGGCAGGGGCATTCGTAAGCCCAAAAAACATTACTAAGAACTCATAATGCCCATACCTGGTCCGAAGAGCAGTCTTGGGCACATCCGTTGCTCATATTTTCAATTGATGATAACCAGATCTCAAATCGATTTTCGAGAAGGTACAAGCACCTTGTAACTGATCGAATAAATCATCGATGCGAGGAAAAGGATACTTGTTCTTAACAGTCACCTTATTCAATTGCCTATAGTCTATGCACATCCTAAAACTTCCATCCTTCTTCTTCACAAACAAAACCGGAGCACCCCAAGGGGATGCACTTGGTCTAATGAAGCCTTTGCTCAGCAACTCTTGAAGTTGGGCCTTTAACTCCCTTAACTCAGCAGGAGCCATTCTATAAGGGGGTATAGAAATGGGGCGAGTACCCGGTTCCAGATCAATGCAAAAGTCAATATCTCTATCCGGTGGCATACCAGGAAGGTCTGCGGGAAACACATCTAGAAACACACGGACTATCGAAACCGACCCAATTGAAGGTACTTGGGTGGTATCATCCCTGAGGTGTGCCAAGACAGCTAAACACCCTCTACTAACCATTATCTTGGCACGAAGAAAGAAGATGATACGAAGTCGAGTGGAAGTGTAGTCACCCTCCCACACTAACGGATCTGTCCCAGGCTTGGCCAACGTTACAGTTTTAGCATTACAATCTAAGATTGCAAAATTTGAAGAAAGACAAGTCATACCCAGAATTACATCGAAGTCAACCATTTCTAGGATAACCAAGTCTACATAAGTATTTCTCCCCACAAAATTCACCAGACCAGACCTATATACCTTTTCAACTATCACAGACTCACCCACCGGAGTAGAAACATGAATAGGCATGTCAAGCAATTCACAATGTAAATTTAGACCAGTAGCAAATGAGGAAGATACATATGAAAATGTGGAGCCAGGATCAAATAGTACAGAAGTCATGCAATCACAAACCAAAAGATTACCTGTGATAACAGCATCAGATGTCTCCGCTTCAGACCGCCCGGGGAAAGCGTAAAAGTGGGCCCTATCACCTGTCTGCCCGTTGCCCATACCATGTTGTGCTTAAGTGGCTCCAGTTTTCCCGTCACCCCGGCCATTTGGGTGACCACCATTACCTCGGCCACCACGTCCTCCATAATGACGGCCTCTTCCAAGACCACCTCTACCTCTGACTATTGGAGGTCTGTAACTCTGCTTTGGGCAATACCTCTTAATGTGTCCAGTCTCCCCACATCCATAACACTGTCTTGATTCAAGAATAGGTCTCTGTGAGAAGGACGAAGTCTGGGGATAACCTCCAAACTCAGAGAAATGTTGACCGGTCTGCGGTGGACCCCCAACTACAGCCTGTAGTGAGGACTGAATTGGTCGGACTGGATAACCTCCTGAACCCTGTCCTCTAGAGTAAGTACCATTAAACTCACCTCCCTTACGAAACCTTTTTGATGTCGATGCCATGGTGAAGTCATCTGGCTTCACTCCCTCCACTTCAATCACTAAGTCTACCACTTCCTGAAAGGATTTTGCTATAGCCGCTACCTGTAAGGCTGAAATCCGCAACTCTGACCTCAACCCCTTCACAAAACGGCGAATCCGCTCTTGTGGACTGAAATAAAGCGGGTGGCATATCTGGATAATACACGAAACTTAGCCTCGTACGCAGTAACCGACATCCTACCTTTCTCTAGGCACAAAAACTCATCTCTCCTCCTGTCCCTCAAGGTCCGGGGGATATACTTCTCCATAAATAAGCTAGAGAATGACGCCCAAGTCATAGGTGGTGCCTTTGCGGGTTGACACTCAACAGGTGACCGCCACCACATTTTGGCATTTCCCTAAAACTGATAGGTTACAAACTCAACGCCAAATCGTTCCACTATGCCCATTTTATGTAGTAGCTCATGACAATAAACCAGAAAATCATAGGCATCCTCAGATTCAGCACCCTTGAAGACTGGAGGTTTCAGTTTCAAGAACTTACTGAAAAGTTCGTGCTGATCACTTGTCATTATAGGCCCTGTAGTCAATCGAGGAAACGTGCCTATTTCCAATGAGGCATCCATGCGAGGAGCCATAGTAGCTGCATGTTGTACCTCTGGAACCTGAGGTGCTGGTGCAGAAAACACTAGAGGTGTCTGGCCTTGCTCAGACAACCCGCTAAGATAAGCAAGAACCTCATTAATCATCTCTGGGGTAGGTTGGGGTGGTAATTCCTCATTCTGCACTTGCTCATTTTCCCCTTCTTCACCCTCTCTTACTGTTTCCTCAGTCGGTGGAGGAGTCACCGCCCTAGTATTGGATGGGCTAGGTGCTTGTCCTCTTCCTCTAGAGGACGTCCTCCTGCGACCTCTACCACGGCCTCTTGCCACTGTTCCTCTTCGAGCTACAGCCCCAGTGGCTGGCTCAGGAGCATCTTGTCTTGTCGGTGTTGATGTTGGCGCAATCGTTGATCTAGTTCTGACCATCTGCGAAATAGAGTGAAGATGGTTAGATACCAATTTGTATCACCTAGATACCAATTGGATCAAAGTAATAGCACGAAAGAAAGAAAGAATGGAATTTTCCTAAAGTCCTATAGCCTCTCAAAGAAAAGTAAAGGCGTCCCCCTACCGTTACTTATGACTCTACTAGACTCGTTCTTGTGTGATGAGACCAACGAACCTAATGCTCTGATACCAAGTTAGTCACGACCCAAATCAAGCCGCGAGTGGCACTTACACTTATCCTACTATGTGAGTGAACCAACCAATCTAAACCCCAACATTTCAATAAAATATAAACAGAATATAATGTGGAAGACTTAAAACTCATTAACAAAATCAATTAATAACTTCTAAAATTTATCAATTACTATCCCCAAAATCTGGAAGTCATCACCACAAGAACATGTATCGTCAGATTTCTAGATCTAAGAGTATCTAGGAAGCTAAAATAAATAAAAAGCTAGTTGATGCCGGAACTTCAAGGCATCAAGACATGAAGAAGAAGATCCAATCCAAGCTAGAAGCATTAGCTCACCCTGAAATCTGGTGTGATGAAGACTGGCTAGAGTTGCGGTTGCATTGAAGACGATGGCACGTTTGCTGCATTCCACAATTAAAGAAAAACAAATACAAGTAGGGGTCAGTACAAGGCACAAGTACTGAGTAGGTATCATCGGCCAACTCAAAATAGAAAGTAGGATATGTCAGATAATAACATAAAATCAACTAATATTCTTAATAGGTGACAACAGCAATTACCATGACCCTTGGTCACAACACCAAGCACATCTATGAGGACTCAAGCCTCCACACTATACTCATTTGGGAAACAGGTTCTTTAGATTGAGTATATTAACATATTTCATGATTCATTCTCTTTATTATCCTGGTGTCGGAACGTGACACTCCGATCCATCAATACTATCTTAGTGTCGGAACTTGACACTCCGATCCATATACTATCCTGGTGTCGGAACGTGACACTCCGATCCATATACTATCCTAGTGTCGGAACGTGACACTCCGATCCATATAATATCCTGGTGTCGCAATGTGACACTCCGATCCATATATTATCCTGGTGTCGGAACGTGACACCCGATCCATATACTATCCTGGTGTCGGAAGGTGACACCCGATCCATATACTATCCTGGTGTCGGAACGTGACACCCGATCCTCTATTACTATCCTTGTGTCGGAACGTGACACCCGATCCTCTATTACTTTAGTTCATCAAGCCTTCTTTTATACCAAGGCATCATCATTAATAAAGTAAATTTACGAAGATTCACAACCTCATCTTCCCAATCCATTACAATTACATAATCACATCATGCAAGCACACAATTAAGCATATAGAAGATTTTATAATACTACCCAACACATATCATTCGCTATTAAGAGTTTACTATGAGATAGTATAAACCATAACCTACCTCCACCGAAGAATTGTGATCACGGAATCTACTTTCCCAAAGCTGCGTTCTTCTTTGTTTTCTCTCTCTCTTGATCGTTCGTTTCCCCCTCTCCTTGTTCTTTCTATTTTTCTTATTCAAACCCCTTTTTTTTACCCTAATTAGCACATAATTAAGTATAAAAGATGATAAAATAACCCACTATTTGTTTCAAGGTTATCTCCTTTAACCCCCAAGTAATTGAATTATTAACATTAACCCACTAACTTTATAATTATAAGCATGAATAGTCCAAAACGCCCCTTAAAAACTTTTAACAGAAATCCAACCCAGTCAGGGTTACGCAACCTGTGACGGTCCATCATGACTGTGACGGTCAGTCCTGCAGCTTCCGTTACAAAGTTCATAGACTTAATTCACTAAAGAGTTTGTGACGGTCCGTCGTGCCAACGACGGTCCATCCTGCCATTCCGTCACGAAGTTCAGAGAGTCGATCTCAGTACCCAAAGTTTAGAATTCTAAGTGTTTTGGAACGAGACCCCCTCGACGGTCCGTCGTGCCCATGATGGCCCGTCATGTGATCCGTCGACTCAGACAGTTATTACCAGAAATACTCTACTGCTCAAAACGACTAAACAGGTCGTTACAATAATAGCACTCATCATTTTATTGTGATGGTTTCGATAAATAGTTGACTGCATTTTTCTTTTCTGCACCCCCCAGTTACATGTTTTAGTACCAACCCAAGCTCAATTCTCATCTGATCCATTTCTTCACGAATCTCATCTGTTGCTGGGTTGTGAGTGGACTGCACTGCGAAGGTATTTCTCCCGGTATTTGATTTCCTAGTACTCCAAGCTTTGTTGTTCTGGGAGATTTTCTCTAATTTTTCAGCAATCTCAGCATAAGGACACTCCCCATAAGATCCACCTGCTATAGTGTTCAACACCGCTTTGTTATTGTCATCTTGTCCCCTATAGAAGTATTCCTTCAGTGACTCATCATCTATACGGTGATTTGGGACGCTTCTCAAAAACGAGGTGAATCTATCCCAAGAACTACTAACTGACTCTCCTGGTAGTGCCACAAAGTTGTTCACTCTGTCTTTGTGGTTTAGTTTCTTGGAGATCGAATAGTAGCGTGCTAAGAAAACATCCCTTAGTTGGTTCCAAGTTATAATTGACTTGTACGGGAGCTTAGTGAACCATATTGAAACCTCTCCCGTCAGTGCGAGAGGAAACACTCTGAGCCTTATTACATCCAAGTCCAAGTCAGGCCTCCCTACACAGCTTTTACACACTACCCTTACCTTAGTTATATGGGCATGTGGATCCTCAGAAGGTATCCATGAAAACAAACATATGGCAGTGAGCATTTGCATCAGGCTACTAGTTACCACAAAGGTGTGGCCTGGTGGTGAAGGACGAAATACAAAAGGCCCATCGGAGTCTGCTATGTTATCATAGCCTCAGTAGTATGCTTGGGGCCGTGAAGCGGGATTTTGTCCCCTCTGTTGGTGTTCACCCGGAGCATCGGGTAACAACTGATCATGAATATCAACAGGAGCTGGGATGTTCTAGTTTGGATCATCATCATTAATTCCCAAGTTTCGATTCATGTTGCGTAGTGTATGCTCTAATTCGTGATCGTAGGGAAATAAGGGTTCTCTTCCTCTCCGTGTATTTGGCATACAAGGAGGGTTGTTCTACACGAATCAAAAACAATAAAACAAAGTAAAATCAAGAAAATATCAACTAAACTATAGTAATAACTTTAAGTTAATCTAAAAGCTACTTTCCCCGGCAGCGGCGCCAAAATTTGATACGCTCAAACTTACTTCTCAAATAAGAAGTAAAGCGGTCGTGTCAAGTAAATAACCCAACTTATGAGGTTGTGTCCTTCCCACGAGGAAAATAGTTTAGACTTAACTTCAATCTATTATTACTATTGTTCAGTCAATTACTTCCTTGGAAAACAAAATTAATAAAAGGGGGGTTTACTATTTTTAAATAAATGAAAATAACTAGCAAAATTAAAAGAGACACTTAACAACTTCAAATGTTGAAGTTTAATCAATTAATGAAAGTAACTAGGGTTTACGTGTTCCCCATAGGTTCATAACTTGATAAGTCTAACTATAACAATTCTTTCCTAGTATCTTGCATGCAAAGTGATAAGTTATGTATTTCTAAATCCTTGGTCCAGCATCTAGAAAATTTCATTTCACACCTTGGTCCGGCTACGTGTGTTGCTATCCTATCCCTTATCTTTACCTCATATTAACCATTGTATTCGATATTTGACTAAGTTATTACCTCGTACCGATCAATATAGCCTATTAGATAGTATACACTAAATCTATGTTGATAATTCTTTTCCTATTATTTACCTCCTTGGTCCGGCAAGTAGCATTAAGCCGAGTTCTAACAGTGGCCATCCGTTAATAAGACTTCTAAGCGAAAGATTTATCAATACATGCAAGACACTACTCTAGAATTGTTATTTTAGTTAGGTTTTACCTCATTATTTGTCTATGGTTTCCACAATCCTAGTTATGGAGTTTAGTTACCCATAGTCATAATAACAATATTCAAATATATGGTATAAGAATTCATGTACTTACTTCAATGAGAAAGAGTAAAATCCGAAAGTTCGCTTGATTAACTAACAACAATCACCAACAATCAATTACAAGAATCTCAAAATAATCAAGAATCTCACAAAACGTCTAAAAACTAATCAAGAGTCTAACCTCAAAAACGAGGTTTTTCGAACTATTTATAAAAAATAAAAACCTAATTAAACAAGGACTCTATTTGCTGCAAATATTTCAAAATGCGGCTGGGTCGACGGACCTCACGACGGGACGTCATGGTCACGTCGGGCTGTCATGGACTCCATCCTCCTATACTATGAGAATTCTTCTGCTCCTCTCTTCATTACCCTCGACGGCAGGCATTGCGAATCGTCACAGGATCAACGGTCCGTCGAGGGTCTCCGTTCCAAAACACTTGAACTTTTTGGAAGATGGTTAATAGGACTACTTCTCTGATCTTCATGATGAACCTGCAGGACGGACCATCATGGCTAGGACGGTCCGTCACGCTTTCCATAACCCTACACTTGGTCAGACTTCCCCATCTTCCTCCAGTAGCTGCACTACGCTGCAACCTACAGACCGTCACGAGCATGACGGACCGTCACAAGCTCTGTAGGTGGTCTATTCTGCATTTCTTCGCTCGAAAACCTCTGCATTCATCTTTGGAAAGATTTCCTGCAAATAAAGAGAAACTTATATAAAAATTAGCACAAAAAGGCTTTTGGACACACTAAACTTAAGGAAAAAGTATTAATAATACCGTGAAACCACAATATATCAAGACTCTCAAAGATCTCCATTCATTCGCTTAGTTTAGCAAATGTGAGTTATGGTTGTAGTCTGTAACTTTTCATGGTCACATTGTATCTACCAAAAGGATCCGAGTGAGTTCACAAAAGATAGAAGAAGTGAAACAGTGACCCATACCTACCTCTTCTACGAATATCAGAAGTTTCTAAGCTTTAGCGGGTTATTACAAAAGGTTTGTGGAAGGATTTTCATCCATAGCCTCTCTATTGACTAGGTTAACTCAAAAGATAGTCAAGTGTCAATGTTTAGATCATTGTGAGAAAAGCTTCACATAATTGAAAACTAGATTGAGTACAGCTCCTGTCTTTACTCTACCAGAGGGTTGAGATGGTTATGTGATCTATTGTGATGCATCCAGAGTTTGACTATGTTGTGTGTTGATGCAATCAGGTAAGGTAATAGCTTATGCCTCTAGACATCTTAAGGTTCATGAGAAGAACTATCCAACTCATGACCTTGAGCTTGCAACAGTGGTGGTTGCACTCAAGATATGGAGACACTACTTATATGGTGTTCATGTAGATATGTTCACTAACAATAAGAGACTTTATTATGTTTTCACCCAGATGGAGTTGAATCTTTGCCATAGGAGATGGCTTGAGTTCCTTGAGGATTATGATATAAGTGTGCATTACCATCGTGATAAGTCGAATGTAGTAGTAGATGCTCTTAGTAGATTTTCTATGGGTAGTGTCTCCCATGTTGAGGAAGAAAGGAATGAGCTAGTGGAGGATATTCACAGGCTTGATCTCTTGAGAGTTCACCTTATGAGCATATCAGGCAACGGTTTAACAATTAAGAATGGGGCAGAATCGTCTTTGGTAGTGGAGGTTAAGGAAAAGCAAGACAGTGATCCAATCTTGCTTGAGCTTAAGGGTGCAGTCCATAATCAGAGAGTGGAGGTTTTCTCCCAAGGGGGAGATGGTGTACTTTGCTACCAGGATAGATTGTGTGTTCCTGATGTGGGCGAGTTGAGACAGCTTATTCTTGAAGAATCCCATAACTCTAGGTATTCTATTCAACTAGGTGCCTATAAAATGTACCGCAATCTTTGAGAAGTCTATTGGTAGAATGGCATGAAGAGAGTATAGCAGACTTTGTGAGTAAGTGACCTAATTGCTAGCAAGTCAAGGTACAACATCAGAAACCAGGGGGGAATGACTCAAGAGATCTATATTGCTACTTGGAAGTGGGATGTGATCAATATGGACAACAACACAGGATTACCGCGTACTTGCAGACATCATGACACCATTTGGGTGATAATTGATAGGATGAGTAAGTCTTCTCGCTTGTTGGTGGTCAATACTACATATTCTGCAGAAGACTATGCAAGGCTTTACATTAATGAGATTGTGAGGTTACATGGGGTTCCTTTGTCTATCAACTCATATAGAGGTCCTCAGTTTACCTCTCATTTCTGGAAGTCATTTAAGAAAGGACTTGGTACTCAAGTTAACCATAGTACAACATTTCATCCACAGATGGATGGGTAGGTAAATCTTACCATTCAGACCTTAGAGTATATGTTGAAAGCTTGTGTGATCTATTTCAAGGGTAGTTGGGATGATAAACTCCCCCATATTGAGCTTGCCTACATTAATAGCTACCATTCTAGCATTAAGATGGCCCCTTATGAGGCTTTATATGGGCGAAGATGTAGATCTCATGTTGGTTGGTTTGAAGTAGGTAAAGCATCTTTTGATAGGGACGTATTTAGTCCGTTATACTATACAGAAAGTGCAGCTCATTTAAGATAGACTTACAAAAACTCAAAGTCGTCAGAAATCTTATGTATATTTAAGGAGAAGGTCACTAGAGTTCCATGTTTATGATTGGGTTTTTTCTGAAATTCTCAACTATGAAACGAGTGATGAGATTTTGAAAGAAAGGGAAACACTCTCCTAGATATGTAGGCCCTTACAAGATCTTGAAAAAGGTTGGCAAGGTGGCATATGAGTTAGAGTTGCCAGCAGAATTAGCAGTAGGGCATTCGGTCTTCCATATTTTACTCTCAAAGAAGTGTGTGCGTGACCCATCCTGTAAAGTGCCATTAGAAGGTGTGGCGGTGAAAGATAGTCTTTCTTATGAGGATGTACCGGTTGAGATTCTTGACCGTCAGGTCAGAAGATTGAGAAAACAAGAAGTCGCTTCAATCAATGTTTTGTGGATAGAGTTAGTCTGTAGAAGGAGTTACTTGGGAAGCAGAAGAACCCATGAAAGCCAAGTATCCTCACCTCTTACTTTCCGATTCCACTCCATGTTGAAGTAATAGTTCCTCTTCAGTTTTCAAGTCATTCATGCTTGATGTCTTAGAATCATGTTCCATAAGTTTGTACTTGCATTTTAAGCGTATTTGCATGTTATCGGAACTCAGTTAAGTAAGAAACTCAGTTCTCAATGTTTATAGTATGGCTTGCAGCTCTCTCTCTCTATTTTATCTAGTTAAGTCTTCATTCGAGGACAAATTTTCCCAAGAGGGAGATAATGTAACACCTCGTAGCCAAAACAAACCCAAAAAAGCTAGCTTTACAGAAAAAAATCTGCATGTGCAACCAATGGTGGCATCGACGGACCATAGCCTGTCCCACGATCAGTCCTGCACAACCTTCGATGGGATCAGAAACTCCCAAAAATTTCAGCCCAAAAAAATTGGTTAAGTGTTTGACAACGGACGGACTTACAGTCCGTAGGTCAGACAACGGTCCGTAGTCCGTGACCGTCTATCAATACTCCCTTCACCAACTGTCTAAAAAATGCTATGAATGATCAATACGGTCCGTAAGTGGACCTACAGACCGTATGTAGAGAATTTGTAGATAGTTAAGCGGAAATGCAGCTGGGTCAATTTCAAATAGTCATAACTCTTAGAAAAAAATTAAATAGGTGTCCCATAACCTATCGATAGATAGATAATTGAATTATCTTTTTATAGCCACCGACCTTGCTAAAAACTTAATGCCCATTTTAGTAAAGGCCAATTGAATAAGCCCAGTCGACGGATACAATAGCGCGCCGTCAGTCAGACGACGGACCATCAATCCTGACCTTGCTCAAATTATCGCATGAATTCTAGGACCCTAGCTTTGTATTTCTTTAGTTCTTGAAGTACACATGCTAGATCAGATATTCAGACAGTTCAGATATACATATCTCTATTATGCATAATTACCAGATTAATTATTGCATTCTCAATTTGCGTGTGCAGTTTTGAGCTATACGGTATTTACAGAAACTCATACATAACCACTAAATTTATAAGATTCATTGGGAGTAGCATAATATCGAGTTAGACTAGCGTTTAGCGTACCCAATTAGTCCCAGAACTACTAGTCAAGTAGGTTGTAAGTCCCCTCTGTGGGCAATCAGTTTAGTGATCATGCCAGCATGCCTTTATACCTTTGCAAAGGTATATTTGGTCCTCTCGATGGTGTATATACATTGGACTCCACATTTAGCTCGTGTGGTTTTATTATCGGTTATTAGTAGCTCTCAAAGTTCAGTTAGACTCTTTGCATTGACCATTTATCAGTATATTCAGTATTCAATTTCAGCATGTTATAAATTTGTCATTGCATTCAGTTAGCTCAGAATTCAGTTTATCAAGTCAGATTATTATACTTGCTTTTATGCTTGTTTGGTTTTGTTTTAATTCAGCTTTACTCTATCCTACATGCTCAGTACTTTTCATGTGTTCATGCATATGGGCACTTTATCTTCTCGTAATGTAGGTTCCTGTTCTCAGCATTCAGCGTAGATCAATTTCTCGATCTCGAGTTCAGCAAATTCAGTGGTGAGTCCTTATTCTCCGAAGACAACAGTCATGACTGTCATTTCAGTCTTTAGTCATTTTGTTTTGAGTTTTTGCTAGATTTAGCTGGGGCTTGTCCCAGTATTTCTAGTCCAGTTTAGAGGCTTATTTAGGATATAAGTAGATTCATCTTAGTATTGAGTTAATATTTCATTTGTATACATACATATATAAATACGTATAATTTTGAGCTAGTTTTATTTTGAGGGATATTTTTGCCTTTAATGACTTATCTCATGGTATCATATGCTTGTTTTACAAATACCTCCAAATGGAATGCATATTAGTAATACGTCATATAATATCATGTAGGAGGTATAACTAATCCATTGATTTTAGTTATACATAGATCTGATTCCCTATCAAACATAGTATTAAATAATAACATACATATTACATGGACTATTTGTTTGAACGCGGCCTACCGAACGGGCCCTAAAAGCATACATAATGGTTTAATTACAAATTTATAAATAATACAAAATTTTAAAAGAAATTATAAATACAAGACAAACTAATAGTAAATTGTTCTTCACCTTGGTCTTCATCATGTTTTTCGATATCATCTGCACACAATTTTATTTAATTTATTAATAGTTGTCTTTACCTAATATTGTTATCTTGAACTTGAATGCGGATAGAATCATGAAGAAAGTTAGATCTCATCTTTTGAGTCATTTTAACAGCAGAGCCTACATTTTTGTAGTAAAAAACTCCCCAAAAAATTGACTGAAAATATAAACAAGCCTTCATAAAAATTGAGAATAATAACGGAAAATACGTAATTTGAACAACGCGAAATATAAACAGTGAATTGAAAGCAAATCAAAAGAAAGTAAAAAATATAATCAAAATTATCTTAATCAAATTGAAAATTTGATGAAATAATGTATACCTGATTGTTTATCGACCAAGAAAATCCTTGAATTAATGCATAGATATTTTTGAAGAATCAAATTTTGAATAACTTTTATTTGAAGAATGAAGAGAATCTAGGAACTTGAAAGGTAAAATATTTTTTTAGACAATAACGTTAAAAGGGGAGAAACGTGCAAGATTGGTGGAGAATACTGTAGTTGTTTTTTATTTTGAATTTGATATTGGTTAGAGTTTGGTTGAATTAAGGACTCTTTTAATTAATAACAGAAAATCTCAAAATAAAACGTAAATACTAATTATTTTTGAAAATATTGTAATGAAGTTTTACACAAATATTTTAAAGTGTTGTTATTTTGACTAAATATGTTAGATATTATGACTATAAAACTAACAAAAAGTATATCATCTTGTGACATAGAAAGTTATTTAAGGCCTCTCTTTGGCGAAGAAATACAATTGCAATATGTGTTTTAGACTTTTTTCTATTTATTTTTATTACTATGCTATATAAAAAAATTTATTATATAACTCATTTAACTCTTATAATTGTACTAAATATACAATATAAGAAGTAAGAGAATCCTTTTAAACTCTCTAATATAAAAATCAGTGCTCTTTATTTTTATTATTCCAACAATGTTTAACTCAATGAAATGTTCATCCTTCCATTGACGTGTATTGGTGAGTTAAATCATGCTCACAGAGCGTCTCATGCTATAAAATGATTGAGAAATTCATTTTCAAGGTGTTTCCAATAATCAATGGAACCAGCATCGAGATCCGTATACTAGTAGAAAGCATTTCCTTGCAAGGAGCGCACAAATTGTTTAACTAGATAATCTTCATATGTTCCAGCATTATTGCAACTTTCAACAAAATGTGCAATGTGTTGCTTTGGATTTCTCTTACTATCGAATTATTAAAATTTGGGAGGTTTATAACCTGCAGGAATCTTCAAAACATCGATTTTTAAAGTGTATGGCTTGGTATATGCAAACGATAACTTTGAAAGGACACCATATTTATCTTTGATAGTTCCCAGTATGAAGTCTTTTAGTTGATAAATGGGAATTCCCCCTTCAGCGGATACTTGGAGTTCATCAACATGTGTTTGCTTTGTAGAGGATTCTCCTTTTTCTTGTACCATGGGGTGCTTTCCTGGTGCATGGCTTGAGAATCCGTTCGTAACATTTTCAACCATGTCAGTTAACTTAACAATTTGATTATCTAGATCTTGCACATACTTGTTTGTCCTTCAATTACCTTTGTCAAATTTGTCAACTGTTCTTCAACAGTTGTGGTGTTAGTCATCATTGCTTGGATTGGCATTATGGGTGATGGATTAAAGCACGGATTTTCCCTCAAACTGAAATCTTACCGGAACAAGTTATGTTGAGTGACTGGGGAAGATCTAGTGATAGAAACATCATCTTCATCTTGAATAGTACGATCCTTATTATTGAATGGACTGTGTTGCTCATAATGTCTTTTCAACAATCTCAGTTGTATTCCCTCCTTCTACTAATTCTTTCGGAGAGAATCTTTCCCCCATTTAATATGGGAGATCCAAAACAGGAGCTGATGTAGAGGACGAAATGTGTGTTATCCTACTTAGTTTGCGTTGTTCCTAGTGATGGGTCCCAAACTTTCCATAGTAGCATCCAGTATGTTCTCCATCACAGAGGAAAAATTAGAATTTACAGTCTTAGCAACAATAGATTTGGAGTGAACTTCTTAGAAGTCATCTTAGTGTTCTTGAAACTTGCTGATCGGTGTAAAGAGATATGAGGTAGAGATTGTTCTAGTGGGTCGCCTCAATTAATAAACAACAAATTTTAAAGTCAAGAAAAATAAATATTCAAGACAGGAAAATAGAAGTAAAAGAATGTAGTATTTTATTTCAAAATATAGTGTGTTACAATCTCTATAATACTCCTTTGATTTTCAAAATAATATGAAATGTGTAGAACTTCAATTTGATTTAGAGTCGAGGGCTTTAATAGCTTGATATTGATTCTTGAACTTTGAACTTGAGTGTCAATTATTCTTCAAGAACACTTGTAGAGTTATGACGAATAATTAGCATGAACAAGTAACTTGATCTTCAATCTTGAACTTTGAACTTGATTGCTTGAACTTGCAACTTGTAGAGAATTTTATCTTTTGATCCACTTGCTCTCTTCTTCCTTCTTGTTCTTGAAAAAAAATCCCTAAGAAAAATTAGGCCTCCTATTTATAGTAGTTGGGAGTGGTCTACTGGTGTGATTTGATTGGTCGATTTGAACCGACCAATCACATTGCTCCCTAGAAATGCTTTGATCTGATTGGTCAAAACATGTCACACATACACATGTCGTTAATCTAGTGGCTCATTTGATTTGACTTGAATTGCCACATAACCTTTACGTCTGACATGATTTAAGTGGAACATTTAATTTGTCTTGGATTGCCACATAAGCTTCACATGTGGCATGATTTTAATGGCTTATTTAATTCGACTTAATTTTCCACATAACTTTGACACGTGGCATGACCTTAGTGTCTTATTTAGTTTGACTTGGATTGCCACATAACCTCCACTATTTTTCTAAATTTTATATAATCTAAATTAATTTATGAATTTAAATCCAATAAAATTTTAATGCTTACAGTGACACTCTTGATCAATCATTTGAAAATTTCGAAGACATCTATAGGCGGAGTATCAAAAACAACACTTGAAGGTTAAATATTAGACGCCCAGCCAAATGAGCTGCAGCGTTGTTGATGTAAAGCACTATCACTTTAAAATATTTATCATTTTATATATTTTAGCCTTCCAATTATGTATTGGTATTTAATTATTTTATCCAATGAAATCGTGTCACGTGACACCCCTTAGACTAAGATATATAAGCCAAACACGAAATAATAACTTCATGAAAAAATTGCCTAAAAAATCATACATGTAATCTCATTGATTAAATGAACGAATAACAATTTTGAATGGGGCTTCTTACGAGGTGACATCCCCGATCTCTTTCTCGTGTCACCATCACAACACCTTACTTTTGTTTTATAAGGATATTTAGAAAAGTCACACCTATCTTCCAAAATTAAGGATATTTTAATGTGCAAAAAAATATAAAATTGTAACCGAAAATCCCATTGGTAACAACTTTTTTTATATCATTTACTTTTATGTTAAATCATTCATAATTCATATCCAAACTATGAGCATTGTAATTTGATAGTAATTTTATTCGCTTAATTAATGATTCTTAGTTTTATTTATTCAATTCTACAGTATAAATAAGTAAAAAGATCAGAAGGTAAAGAAAAAGGCAAAATAAACAAGAAAAATATACATGTCAATGCTAAGAGGTGATTGACGTCACGTGACTCTCTAAACATTTTGTTTTATATATATATATATATATATATATATATATATATATATATATATATATATATATATATATATATACATATCAATTATTTTTCCTAATTTTACCATTCATGATTGAATTATATGTCACATATAATATATGTTTCTAGTGTCGTTTCTAGTAATCATCAATTTTTTGTTAACATTCATTATAGTACAAAAATTATAACTACCTATTAAGAATTACAAAAATATATATAAGAAAAATATCTATAATAATATCGATATAATAAAATAATAAAAGCAATAATTTAATATAATGAAACAACCTCCATTTAATTATAATATATATGCCTATGGTTTTATTACAAGTTATAAAGTTTATTTTTTCAATTTTTAATTGTTTGTTCGATTGGGTTTGAGTGTACCAAATGTATTTGAGAAATTCCCGGAATTTGGAGTGCCACCATGGTGTATTGGATTTGGCCCCGTAGGAACTGTGCGCATGGATTGAAAAGTTTTTAACTCCATGAAAGATCGAAAAATCTCTTTGACCTTTAACGATTTGGTTGAAATGTTCTCAATCCTAATAGCTGCAACTTCTACTGATATATTTAAAAGGAGAAGGACAACGATAGATACAAAAAGATGATAATTACTCATGATGAAACTAAAAAATAATATGATTTTGCTTTTTATCTGTTAATTGCTTCTAGGCTTCATTCATTATATAGTGTTTCAAAATTTATTTATGGACTCAATAGAATAAATAGAAAAAGATTTTCTTACCAAAAAGTATCAAATATGGTTAGTTACCTTAGTAATGAGATTTGTGTTTTCTTCAATAGATTAAATAGATATAGATTTATTACCAAAAAAAGTGCCAAATAAGACTAGTTACCTTAGTGAAAAGATTTTTGTTATCTAAATTTCAATTATAATATAAGGGTGTGTTTGTTATGAAGAAAAATGTTTACTAACTTGCTCATGTTTGGTTGGGTTAATATTTTGAAAAATATTTTCCAAACCAACTCATTTTTCTCAAATTTAACGAAAAAGACTTCCCTTCAAGACTTAAGGGAAAAAAATTTCGAAAAGTCTTGTCCAACTTCATATTAATTTTTGGTTTTTTTGAGAAAAACAATTTATTTTGTCCCTGCGCACAAACCAGCTCCCCAAACTACCATTACCACCACCACCCCTTCCAAAATAAACAATTTGAAGCTAGTTTTTAAAAAAATGACTTTTTTTACCCCAGCCTCACCTCTACCCCTAGGCCCCTACAAAAACCACCCCATAAAAAAATATAAAAAGTTCCTTTTAAAATATATTTCTAATTTCAATTTAAAATTTTTTACCTCCCACACCTTGCCGTCGCCCCCCCCCCCCCCATCATCCCCTCTCTCCTTTGAACAAAAAAATTAGTTTTATTTTTTAAAAAAAAATCTACTAAGAATTTTTTTCTACACACCATCCAATCATAAGAAAATAAATCTAAATCGACTTGTTTTTCAAGAAAATATTTTCTAGAATAACATTTTCCATCAAAAATATTTTCCTTCATACCAAAAATTTTGTAGGAGAACATTTGATAAACAAATTCATTAAAGCTATACTATGATTTCTCTGAATATTTTATATTTAAACAGACACACACACACACACACACATATATATATATATATCCGTCCATGTCTATATATATCGATATATCAATCAGTCAATCAACCAATCTTCATATAAATCTATCCATCCATATATTGATCTATCTATATATCTTTCTCTATGTCTCTCTATCCATACATCCATCTATCTATCTATTAATCAATCCATCCATCTATCTATTTGTCTATCTATCTATAAATTCATCCTTGTATCTATCTATCTATCTATCCATCCATCTATCTATTTATCAATTTATCGATCTATGTATAAATATATTCATCCATTCTGTCACGACCCAAAAATGGGTGTGATTTCACTCGTCTTATCCCACCAGGACAAGTCAGCCTAAAACCAAGTATCTAACAAAGTGTAGAAGTGAACACGCGGTACCCACAAGCAAACCTCTAAACACAAGTTTAGTGAACAAAATACGGGTACTCCTTACGCCCTATCTAAACCTCCACGCTACAGCCTAACAGTTTACCAAACACACCACTCAATAACCACACTCTAGAAGTTTACACATTCTCAATAACAACTCAATATTCAACAGTCACAAGCTTCACAGAGAAACAATCACAAGATCAGCAAAACACATGTTCAAGTTCATCAATACTAAAAATGTGCAAGGCCATGAGATGCAATGTCAAATATCGTGATGCATGTCTTTCTTAACGATACACACCCACTATCTCTCAGACCGGGACCCATGGGGGACATATCTGTCCATGCATCTGTCGCGGCGCACGGCACGACCCTCGATAATAGTAACCTTCGCGGCGCGCGATACGTCCCTCGAAATATGATATCCATCGCGGCACGCGATACGACCCTCGAAATGGTACATCCTCTTACCACAACCATGTCTCAGATACAATGCAAATGACATGCTCAAATGAAAATGAGGAGATAGCCATTTTGATACCAAAGCGCAATTTACAACAAGGAATACAACACCAACAAATAAGCAACAAGTCTCCAAATCATTCTCAACATCACACAAGAAGATACACGAATTTCATACGCTTAACAAGATTTTAGAAATCCACTTGCCTTAGCCAATTGAATAATTAATTTTGGACTTGAGCCTTCCCTTTCCGTTGAGCTTCTGAACCAATGGAATCTATTCAAGTATATATTCACAATAAGGTTTCAGAACTAACAACACTCACACTTTTATGTGTTTAACCTTGAACTAAAAATACACCCCAAATTTATAATCAAGTTTATAATTCTTGATGTCAATTAAAATTTCCGCTATCATAGTTTTCAAGTTTTAAAAATAGGATTGCATCCCAAATTTTTTTCAACGTCATAATTTAAATGGTACTCACAAAATCTTATTCATCTAATATTTAAATTACATACCAATATATCAACACTTGAACCATAATATAATAACTAATATTCTGAAATTTACGCCTAATGATGCCATTAACATATTCTGCACTATATTTTTTTTCCTTTTTAACACACTAATGATTGGCTCATTATGAACCAATCATTGACCCACTGATGATTGGCTCATCATGAACCAATCATTGATCCAAATGATTCAAATGTTTCCCAAAATTTCTAAATTATTCACGTGATTTTCTATTCTGCATTTTTCATTTTTTTTTACTCATTTGCTCTTTATTTATTATGATACATATATATAATATATTATATAATATTGTTATATGCACACATCTATGTGCAGAAATCAAGAAAATTGAAGGAGAAGAAAACTTACCTAGAAGTTCGTAAGCCGCATAGAACCCTTCGCCCTTTTTTTTCTTTTCCTTAGTTCGATACAATCTCTAACTCACTTGAAGTACCTTTAGATTTATGCAAAAAAAATGATTTTCGTGGATATCTCACATGCTTTTTTCAAACTTTAATGACTCATTCATCTTATTCTCGAAGGACATCCCTTGCAGCTATTGGAAAATGACACACATAAGATTTGAAGTTACAAAGTATGCATGATAAGAGCATTAAAATTCTTGGCATGATCAGTTCATTTATTTTGTTTGTCATTGAGCCCTGAATAAAATTTTATATTCATTAATCAATTAAGTGGTAATATTATTTATTTTATCTGATTTATTTAAAATGTAACTTTCTAATTATATTCGTCCAACCAAACATGACAAAGGGAATTATAATGTAATTACACTATGGCAAACAAACATGCCAACATAGTTATCGGACTATGTAATTACTTGGCTGATAATTACTATCCTAGTAATTACACCAATTCAAATTACATGGTAGTTTTTCGAACAGACTCTCAAAAATTAAATATGAGTAGAAGTTGACATTTCTTTAGTATTATTATTATTTACTTCACTCAATTTTGTAAACTAATCTAACCAACAAAAAATAATTTAAAAAAATATCAATACAAAATATGTCATGAATAGTCTTTTCTCTTTAGACTATGAATATAATTAAGGGACACCATATAAGTGTAATTTTTTTCTAAAATATTCGTACTTGAAATTTAGTAGGTGCATGAAAATAATAAGGATTATCATAAATATTTTAATATTTATCTTTATTCGTTATTTATCTTTTACCAATTAATATTTGAGTAAGACTATCATAGAGAGGTAATTCTACAAAAAACATATATTTATTATTATAACAAATGATGGTTAAATTGAGGTTTTAGTGTATGTGGTATATTTAGCTTGACCAATTATTTGTTTTATATATATATATATATATATATATATATATATATATATATATATATATATATATATATATATATATATATATATATATCACAATTTAATTTTAATATATAAACAACATAACCTTTGATGAAAAATATTTAATTTCATTAAGTTTATACCTTATCTTTGTAGAATTGTAGTCTTCTCCTGTTTCTTGTTAAATACATATCATATAGTTATTTTTTAAGTGAAAGTATCTAGAATTTTATAGAAGTTGTATCGTGATATAATATATTAAACTTTTTAAATAATAAAACATAATAGAGGAAAAGAATTTAATGCATTATTTATAGAATCTTTGATTTGTATGGTCAATCACTATTTTCTTATCTATTTTTGTATGGAAAATTTTTTAAACCCATAATATTTTAACATGTAATAGGATCACTTAGCAATACTATCAATATTTATTTAAAATGGAAATATTTTAGTTTGTTATGGGTTGATTTATGTATTTTTTTCTTTATTTAACTTAACATAATATAAATACAATATTCGTAAATTATGCAACCTGAAATTTTATATAAATACAAAAATTAATAGTATACATATTAGTGTGAACACGAATTGAGAAATAATACAAAATTCTGAGGAAAAAAAATAACAAAAACAAAACAAATTAAAAGAAAGTTATTCTTCCTATAAATAAAATTTATAACTAGTTAGTATACATTTACAATGAATAAAAATTAAGAACAAATACAAGATTCATGGACTAAGCAGTATGAGATTTTGAATGAATACAAACATTAAGGGGTCATTTAATACAAAGATTAATAATGCAAGAATTAGTTATACTAAGATAAGCAATGTAGGGAGTAGTAATGTCGGGATTTGTAATGCTGAAATTAGTAATGCATGGATTATTTTTACCAAGTGTTTGGTTCATTATTTCCCAACTTATCTTGTCTTTGGATTAAGACTTTATAGAAAACTTCTTTCAAATTATACCCTTGAATTATTATGCAATTGGGTTAAGGTAAATAATTATTGGACAAGATTATTTTTTTATGGTCTTCTAACTAGCTATGAAAAGAACAAGTTTGTTTGTCATGTTTGCCTTTTGTTGTCACTTAAACTAGTTGAGGATACATAATTATCATCTTAGTAAATTGATAACTTAAAAAATATCAATTTTTAATTTTTTTTTAATAAAAAAAGATAAACCATCAACTTTTAAAATGGAAAAGAGGGTAGACAATAGTAAAATTGAATAAACCATCTATATTTATACATAAAAATTGCAAGTTAAAATTTTAATATGCATTCAATTTTATAAATTGTTCCAATCAAATAATTAGAAAATTGCACAAACATACAAACATACATAGATACATACATACATACATACATACATACATACATACATACATATATATATATATATATATATATATATACATACATACATACATATATATATATATATATATATATGTATATATATATATCTGTGTGTGTGTGTGTGTGTATGTGTATATATGCATATATATATATGTGTATATATGTATATATATGTGTGTGTATATATGTATATATATATATATATATATGTATATGTATATATATATATATATATATGTATATATGTATATGTATATATATATATGTATATATATATATATATATACTTATATATATGTATATATATATATATATATATGTATGTATGTGTGTATATATATATATATATATATATAGAGAGAGAGAGAGAGAGAGAGAGAGATATACATACATATATAAATACGTATAATTTGCAAGCTGATTTTATTTTGAGGGATATTTTTGCCTTTAATAGACTTTTCTCAAGGTATCATATGCATGCATTACAAATACCTCCAAATGGAACATATATTAGTAATATGTCATATTATATGGTGTAGGAGGTATAACTAATACATTGATTAGTTATACATAAACCCGATTCCCTACCAAACATGGTATTAAATAATAACATACATATTACATGGACTATTTGTTTGAATGCGGCCTACCAAACGGGCCCTAAAAGCATGCATAATGGTTTAGTTAAAAATTTATAAATAATACAAAATTTTAATAGAAATTATAAATACAAAACAAACTAATATTAAATTGTTCATCACCTTGGTCTTCATCATGTTTTCCAAAATCTTCTGCACCCAATTTTTTTTAATTTATTAATAGTGTCTTTACCTGACATTGCTCTCTTGAACTTGAATGCGGATAGAATCATGAATAAAGTTAGATCTCATCTTTTGAGCCATTTTAACTGCAGAGCCTACATTTTTGTAGTAAAAATCTCCCAAAAAATTGACTGAAAATATAAACAAACTTGCATAAAAATCGAGAATAATAACGGAAAATACGTAATATGAACAACGCGAAATATAAATAGTGAAATTATAAACAAATCAAAAGATATTAAAAGATATAATCGAAATTACCTTAATCAAATTAAAAATTTAATGAAATAATCTATACCTGATTACTTATCGACCAAGAAAATCCTTGAATTAATGCATAGATATTTTTGAAGAATCAAATTTTGAATATGTAACGACCTATTTAGTCGTTTTGAGCAGCAGATTTTATTTCTGAAAAACTGGCTGAGGCGACGAAACTCACGACGGACCGTCATGGGCACGACGGACCGTCACAGGGTCTCGTTTCAAAACACTTAGAAATTATGAAATTTGGGTACTGAAATTGACTCTCTGAACTTCGTAACGGAATGGCAGGACGGACCGTCGTGGGTACGACGGACCGTCACAGACTCTTTGGTGGAAATTGAGTCTCTGAACTTTGCGACGACTTGCAGGACGGACCGTCGCAGGCACGACGGGCCGTCACAGGCTGCGTAATCCCAGTCTGAGTCGGATTTCTTTACACGTTTTAAGGGAAGTTTTGGACTATTCCTACTTTAATTATAAAGTTAGGGGGTTAAGGTTAATAAGTCTAATTACTTGGGGGTTAAAAGAGGTAACCTTAAGTTAGTTAGTGGGTTATTATTGCCATCTTTCATTCATAATTATATGTTAATTAGGGTAAAAGAAAGAGGATTTGAATAAGAAATTGGAAAGAACAAGAGAGAAAGAGAATTAAACGAGAAAGAGAGAAACGAAGAGGATAGCAAAACATTGGGGAATTTGTTGCTTGATCACGAATCTTCGATGGAGGTAGGTTATGGTTTTTATGCTATTCGTAGTAAACTCTTAATAGCGAATGATATGTATTGGTAATATTGTAAACCCTTCTATATGCTTAATTGTATGCTTGCATGATGTGATTATATAATTGTGATAAAATAAGCATGATGAAGCTATTGAATCCTAAATCTTGAGAAACCCTAATCTACTTTGTTAATGATGATGCCTTGGTATAAAAGAAGGCTTGATGAACGAAAGTAGTGATATTAGGGGATCAGGTGCCACGTTCCGGTACCAGGATAGTATATGAGGATCGGAGTGTCACGTTCCGACACCAGGATAGTATATGGATCGGGTGCCACTTTCTGGTACCAGGATAGAATATGGATCGGGTGCCACGTTGCGGTACCAAGATAGTATATGAGGATCGGAGTGTCACGTTCCGGCACCAGGATAGTATATGGATCGGGTGGCACGTTCCGGTACCAGGATAGAATATGGATCGGGTGCCACGTTCCGGTACCAGGATAGAATATGGATCGGGTGTCACATTCCGACACCAGGATAGAATGAGGATCGGAGTGTCACGTTCCGACACCAGGATAGTATATAAGGAGCGGAGTGTCACGTACCGACACGAGAGGAATAAAGATAATGAATCTTGAAAGATGTTAATATACTCAATCTAATGAACCTAATTCCCAAATGAGTATGATGAGGAGGCGTGAGTCCTCATTGATGTGCTTGGTGTTGTGACCAAGGGTTATGGTAATTGTAAATGCTGCATGCTAAGGATATTAGTTGATTTTATGATATTACTTGATATATATTGTTTTCTATTTTGAGTTGGCCGATGATATCTACTCAGTACCCGTGTCTTGTACTGACCCCTACTTTTATGTTTTCTTCTTTGTTAATTGTGGAGTGCAGCAAACGTGCCGTCGTCTTCAACTCAACAGTAATTCTAGCCAGTCTTCGTCACACCGAATCTTCAGGGTGAGCTAATGCTTCTAGCTTGGACTGGATCTTCTTCCTCATGTCTTGATGCCTTGAAGTTCCGGCATGGACTAGCTTTTATTTGTTTTAGCTTCTTAGAATACTCTTAGTTTAGTAATTTGATCATAAATGTTCTTGTGGTGATGACTTCCAGATTTTAGGAAATAATAGATGTTGAATTTTAGAAGTTATTGAATTGGTTTTTAATTATGAGTTTAAGTCTTCCGCATTACTTTCTGTTGATATTGCATTGAAGTGTTAGAGTTTGGATTGGTTGGTTCGCTCACATAGGAGGGTAAGTGTGGGTGCCAGTCGCGGCCCGGTTTTGGATCGTGACAAACTTGGTATCAGAGCATTAGGTTCGTTGGTCTCATCACACAAGAACGAGTCTAGTAGAGTCTTAAGGAACGGTAGGGGGACGCCTTTACTTTTCTTTGAGACGCTATAAGACTTTAGGAAAATTCCATTCTTTCTTTCCTTCTTTCGTGCTACTACTTGAATCCAATTGGTATCTAGGTGATACAAATTGGTATCTAGAGCAACGACTGCGCCAACACCAACACCGGCAAGACAAGAAACGTCTGAGCCAGCCACTGGGGCTGTGGCTCGAGGAAGAGTAGTGGCAAGAGGCCGTGGTAGAGGTCGTGGGAGGACGTCCTCTAGAGGAAGAGGACGAGCACCTAGTCCATCTGATGCTAAGGCGGTGACTCCTCCACCGACTGAGGAAGTAGTAAGAGAGGGTGAGGAAGGGGAGAATGAACAAGTGCAAAATGAGGAATTGCCACCCCAATCTACCCCAGAGATGATCAATCAGGTTCTTGCTCATCTTAGCGGGTTATCTGATCAGGGTCAGGCACCTCCAGTGTTTTCTGCACCAACACCTCCGGTTACAGAGGTACAACATGCGGCTGCTGGGGCTCCCCGCATGGATGCCTCATTGGAGATAGGCATGTTTCCTCGTCTGACTACGGGGCCCATAATGACAAATGATCAGCATGAACTTTTAAGTAAGTTCTTAAAATTGAAACCTCCAGTCTTCAAGGGTGCTGAATCTAAGGATGCCTACGATTTTCTGGTTGATTGTCATGAGCTACTACACAAGATGGGTATAGTAGAACGGTTTGGTGTTGAGTTTGTGACTTATCAGTTCCAAGGAAACGCCAAAATGTGGTGGCGGTCACATGAAGAGTGTCAACCAACAGAGGCACCACCTATGACTTGGGCCTCATTCTCTAGCTTGTTTATGGAGAAGTATATCCCCCGGACTTTGAGGGATAGGAAAAGAGATGAGTTCTTGAGCTTAGAGCAAGGAAGGATGTCGGTTACTGCTTATGAGGCTAGGTTTCGCACACTATCCAGATATGCCACCCAACTTTGTTTCTGTCCACAAGAGCGGATTTGCCATTTTGTGAAGGGGTTGAGGTCAGAGTTGTGGATTTCAGCCTTACAGGTAGCGGCTACAGCAAAATCCTTCCAAGAAGTGGTAGACTTTGTGGTAGAGGTGGAAAGAGTAAAGCCAGATGACTTCACCACGGCATCGACATCAAAAAGGTTTCAAAAGGGAGGTGAGTTTAATGGTTCTTACTCTAGAGGACAGGGTTACGGAGGTTACTCAGTTTGACCAATTCAGTCTTCACTACAGACTGTAGTTGGGGGTCCACCTCAGACCGGTCAACACTTCTCTAAAAGACCTATGCTTGAACCCAGAGAGTGTTATGGATGTGGGGAGATTGGACATATTAAGAGATATTGTCCAAAACAGAGTTATCGACCCCCAATAGCTAGAGGTAGAGGTGGTCATGGTAGAGGCCGTTATTCTGGAGGACGCGGTGGTCGAGGTAATGGTGGTCACCAAAACGGCCGGGGTGATGGGTAAACTAGAGCCACTACATCACAACAGGGTAGGGGCAACGAACAGACAGGTGAGAGGGCCCATTGTTACGCTTTCCCTGGGAGATCTGAAGCGGAGACATCTGATGCTGTCATCACAGGTAATCTTTCGGTTTGTGATTGCATGGCTTCTGTATTGTTTGATCCGGGATCCACATTTTCTTATGTATCTTCTTCATTTGCTAATGGTCTAAATTTACCTTGTGAATTACTTGACATGCCTATTCGTGTTTCTACTCCGGTGGGTGAGTCTGTGATAGTTGAAAAAGTATATAGGTCTTGTATGGTGAATTTTGTGGGGAGCAACACTTATGTAGATTTGGTTATCTTAGAAATGGTTGACTTTGATGTAATTCTGGGTATGACTTGGCTTTCTCCGAATTTTGCGATCTTGGATTGTAATGCTAAGACTGTGACGTTAGCCAAACCTGGGAAAGATCTGTTAGTGTGGGAGGGGGACTACACTTCCAATCCGGTGCGTATCATTTCCTTTCTTCCTGTTAAGAAAATGGTTAGTAAAGGGTGTTTAGCTTTCTTGGCACATCTCAAGGATGACACTACCCAAGTACCTTCGATTGAGTCGGTTTCGGTAGTCCGTGAGTTTTTGGATGTGTTCCCTGCAGATCTTCCTGGTATGCCACCAGATAGGGATATTGACTTCTGCATCGATCTTGAACCGGGTACTCGCCCCATTTCTATACCACCTTATAGAATGGCTCCCGCGGTGTTAAGAGAGTTAAAGGCCCAACTTCAAGAGTTGTTGAGCAAAGGCTTCATTAGACCAAGTGCATCTCCTTGGGGTGCTCCGGTTTTGTTTATGAAGAAGAAGGATGGGAGTTTTCGGATGTGCATAGACTACAGACAACTGAATAAGGTAACTATTAAGAACAAGTATCCCCTTCCTCGCATTGACGACTTGTTCGATCAGTTACAAGGTGCTTGTGTCTTCTCCAAGATTGACTTGAGATCCGGTTATCATCAATTGAAAATACGGGCAACGGATGTGCCAAAGACTTCTTTTAGAACCAGGTATGGGCATTACGAATTTGTAGTGATGTCTTTTGGTCTTACGAATGCCCCTGCTGCGTTCATGAGCTTGAGGAACGGGATTTTTAAGCCATATTTGGATCTCTTTGTGATCGTGCTTATTGATGATATACTGATATACTCTAAAAGTAAGAAGGAACATGAGGAGCATTTGAAAATTATATGGGAAATGTTGAGGGAGAAAAAGCTTTATGCCAAGTTCTCTAAGTGTGAGTTTTGGCTAGATGCAGTGTCCTTCTTGGGGCACGTGGTTTCTAAGGAACGAGTGATGGTGGATCCTTCTAAGATTGAGACAGTGAAGAATTGGGTAAGACACACTAATGTGTCAGAAATAAGGAGCTTTGTTGGTTTAGCTAGCTACTACCGTCGATTTGTCAAGGGATTCTCTTCTATTGCTTCCCAATTGACGAACTTGACTAAGCAGAATGTTCCATTTGTATGGACGGACGAATGTGAGGAAAGCTTTCAGAAGCTCAAGACTTTGTTGACTACCGCACCTATCCTTACCTTGCCAGTAGAGGGTAAGAACTTCATTTTTTATTGTGATGCATCATATTCTGGTTTGGGTGCAGTGCTAATACAAGAGAAGAGTGTGATTGCTTATGCTTCAAGGCAATTAAAGGTGCATGAACGTAACTATCCGATCCACGATTTGGAATTGGCTGCGGTAGTGTTTGCATTAAAGCAATGGAGGCACTATCTATATGGGGTTAAGTGTGAAGTATACACGGATCATCGTAGCCTACAGTATGTCTTCACTCAGAAAGATTTGAACTTGAGACAGAGGAGATGGATGGAACTACTGAAGGACTACGACATCACTATTTTGTATCACCCGGGAAAGGCGAATGTTGTGGCAGATACTTTAAGTAGAAAGGCGGGAAGCATGGGAAGTCTAGCTCACTTGCAAGCTTCTAGACGCCCATTGGCTAGAGAGGTTCAGATTCTGGCTAATGACCTTATGAGGTTAGAAGTAAATGAGAAGGGAGGATTGTTGGCTTGTGTGGAGGCAAGATCTTCCTTCCTTGACAAAATTAAGGGAAAACAGTTTAATGATGAGAAATTGATCCGAATCCGAGAAAAAGTGTTGCAAGGAGAGGCTAAAGAAGCAACAATCGATGAGGAAGGTGTTTTGAGGATTAAGGGAAGGGTATGTGTACCCTGCGTTGATGATTGGATCAACACTATTCTGACAGAGGCTCATAGTTCAAGATATTCGATACATCCGGGTGCAACCAAGATGTACCAAGACCTAAAGCAACACTTTTGGTGGAGTAGAATGAAGCGTTATATTGTTGATTTTATTGCCAAATGTCCAAACTGTCAACAAGTAAAGTATGAACACCAGAGGCCCGGAGGAACACTTCAGAGAATGCCCATTCCTGAATGGAAGTGGGAGAGAATTGCAATGGATTTTGTGGTTGGTCTTCCAAAGACAATGGGTAAGTATGACTCTATTTGGGTGATTTTTGATAGGTTAACTAAATCTCCATTTTTCATTCCGGTTAAGGTGACTTACAATGCCGAGAAGTTAGCCAAAATCTATATCTCAGAAATCGTTCGATTGCATGGAGTTCACTTCTCCATTATATCAGATAGAGGTACGCAGTTTACTTCTAAGTTTTGGAAAACATTGCATGCTGAATTGGGTACTAGGTTGGACCTTAGTACCGCATTCCATCCTCAGACCGATGGTCAGTCTGAGCGAACGATTCAAGTATTGGAGGATGTGCTTCGTGCATGTGTGATAGAATTTGGTTGTCATTGGGATAACTTCTTACCCTTAGCGGAATTTTCATACAATAATAGTTATCACTCAAGTATTGACATGGCCCCATTTGAAGCATTGTATGGTAGGAGATGTAGGTCTCCTATTGGGTGGTTTGATGCATTTGAGGTTAGACCTTGGGGTACTGACCTTTTGAGGGATTCGTTAGAGAAAGTGAAGTCTATTCAAGAAAAGCTTCTAGCGGCGCAAAGTAGGCAAAAAGAATATGCAGATCGAAAGGTTAGAGACTTAGAGTTCATGGAGGGTGAACAAGTCTTGTTGAAGGTTTCGCCCATGAAAGGGGTGATGCGGTTTGGTAAAAGAGGTAAACTAAGCCCAAGGTATATTGGTACCTTTGAAGTACTTAAGCGAGTAGGGGAGGTGGCTTATGAGTTAGCCTTGCCTCCAGGGCTGTCTGGAGTGCATCCGGTATTCCATGTGTCTATGTTGAAAAGATATCATGAGGATGGAAACTACATTATCCGTTGGGATTTGGTCCTGCTTGATGAGAATTTGTCGTATGAGGAGGAACCTGTTGCTATTTTAGGTAGAGAAGTTCGCAAGCTGAGGTCAAGGGAGATTGCATCCATCAAGGTGAAATGGAAGAATCGGCCGGTTGAAGAAGCCACTTGGGAGAAGGAGGCCGATATGCAAGAAAGATACCCACATCTGTTTAAAGATTCAGGTACTCCTTCTCGCCCTTGTTTTTCTTCTTGTGATCATTCGAGGACGAACGATGGGTAAATTGGTATCTATTGTAACGACCTGTTTAGTCGTTTTGAGCAGCAGATTTTATTTCTCGAAAACTGGCTGAGGCGACGGAACCCACGATGGACCGTCATGGGCACGACGGACCATCGCAGGGTCTCATTTCAAAACACTTAGAAATTATGAAATTTGGGTACTGAAATTGACTCTCTGAACTTCGTAACGGAATGGCAGGAAGGACCGTCGTGGGTACGACAGACCGTCACAGACTCTTTGGTGGAAATTGAGTCTCTGAACATTGCAACGACCTGCAGGACGGACCATCGCAGGCACGACGGGCCGTCAAAGGCTGCATAATCCCTGTCTGAGTCGATTTCTTTACACGTTTTAAGGGACGTTTTGGATTATTCCTACTTTAATTATAAAGTTAGGGGGTTAAGGTTAATAAGTCTAATTACTTGGGGGTTAAAAGAGGTAACCTTAAGTTAATTAGTGGATTATTATTGCCATCTTTCATTCTTAATTATATGTTAATTAGGGTAAAAGAAAGAGGATTTGAATAAGAAAATGGAAAGAACAAGAGAGAGAGAGAATTGAACGAGAAAGAGAGAAACGAAGAGGATAGCAAATCTTTGGGGAATTTGTTGCTTGATCACGAATCTTCGGTGGAGGTAGGTTATGGTTTTTATGTTATTCGTAGTAAACTCTTAATAGCAAATGATATGTATTGGTAATATTGTAAACCCTTCTATATGCTTAATTGTATGCTTGCATGATGTGATTATATAATTGTGATAAAATAAGCATGATGAAGCTATTGAATCCTAAATCTTGAGAAACCCTAATCTACTTTGTTAATGATGATGCCTTGGTATAAAAGAAGGCTTGATGAACGAAAGTAGTGAGATTAGGGGATCGGGTGCCACGTTCCGGTACCAGGATAGTATATGAGGGTTGGAGTGTCACGTTCCGACACCAGGATAGTATATGGATCGGGTGCCACGTTCCGGTACCAGGATAGAATATGGATCGGGTGCCACGTTCCGGTACCAGGATAGTATATGAGGATCGGAGTGTCACGTTCCGACACCAGGATAGTATATGGATAGGGTGACACGTTCCGGTACTAGGATAGAATATGGATCGGGTGCCATGTTCCGGTAGCAGGATAGAATATGGATCGGGTATCACGTTCCGACACCAGGATAGTATATGAGGAGCGGAGTGTCACGTACTGACACGAGATGAATAAAGATAATGAATCTTGAAAGATGTTAATATGCTTAATCTAATGAACCTAATTCCCAAATGAGTATGATGAGGAGGCGTGAGTCCTCATTGTTGTGCTTGGTGTTGTGACCAAGGGTTATGGTAATTGTAAATGCTGCATGCTAAGGATATTAGTTGATTTTATGATATTACTTGATATATACTGTTTTCTATTTTGAGTAGGCCGATGATATCTACTCAGTACCCGTGTTTTGTACTGACCCCTACTTTTATGTTTTCTTCTTTGTTAATTGTGGAGTGCAGCAAACGTGCCATCGTCTTCAACTCAACAGTAATTCTAGCCAGTCTTCGTCACACCGGATCTTCAGGGTGAGCTAATGCTTCTAGCTTGGACTGGATCTTCTTCCTCATGTCTTGATGCCTTGAAGTTCCGGCATGGACTAGCTTTTATTTGTTTTAGCTTCTTAGAATACTCTTAGTTTAGTACTTTGATCATAGATGTTCTTGTGGTGATGACTTCCAGATTTTGGGAAATAATAGATGTTGAATTTTAGAATTTATTGAATTGGTTTTTAATTATGATTTTAAGTCTTCCGCATTACTTTCTGTTGATATTGCATTGAAATGTTAGAGTTTGGATTGGTTGGTTCGCTCACATAGGAGGGTAAGTGTGGGTGCCAGTCGCGGCCCGGTTTTGGGTCGTGACAGAATAACTTTTATTTGAAGAATGAAGAGAATCTAGGAACTTGAAAGGTGAAAAAAAAATTTAGAGAATAACGTTAAAAGGGGAGAAACGTGCAAGATTAGAGGAGAATACTGTAGTTTTTTTTTATTTTGAATTTGATATTGGTTAGAGTTTGGTCGAATTAAGGACTCTTTTAATTAATAAAAGAAAATCTCAAAAATAATAAAACGTAAATAAAAATTATTTTTGAAAATATTGTAACGATGTTTTACACAAATATTTTAATTTGTTGTTATTTTGACTAAATATGTTATATATGATGACTATATAGCTAACAAAAAGTATATTATCTTATGACATAGAAAGTTATTTAAGACCTCTCTTTGGCGAGGAAATACAATTGCAATATGTTTTTTAGAAGTAAGAGAATCTTTTTAATCTTTCTAATATAAAAATCAGTGCTCTTTATTTTTATTATTCCAACAATGTTTTACTCAATGAAATGTTCATCCTTCCATTGACGTGTATTGGTGAGTTAAATCATGCTCACAGAGCGTCTCGTGCTATAAAAATGATTGAGAAATTCATGTTCAAGGTGTTTCCAATAATCAATGAAACCAGCCTCGAGATCCGTATACTAGTTGAAAGCCTTTCCTTGCAAGGAGCGCACAAATTGTTTAACTAGATAATCTCCATATGTTCCAGCATTACTGAAACTTTCAACAAAATGTGCAATGTGTTGCTTTGGATTTCTCTTACTACCGAATTGTTAAAATTTGGGAGGTTGATAACCTAAAGGAATATTCAAAACATCGATTCTTAAAGTGTATGTCTTGGTATATGTAAACGATGACTCTGAAGGGGCATCATATTTATCTTTGATACTTCCCAATATGAAGTCTTTTAGTTGATGATTGGGAATTTCCCCTTCAGTAGATACTTACAGTTCATCAACATGTGTTTGCTTTAGAAAGGATTCTCCTTTTTCTTGAACCATGGGGCGCTTTCCTGGTGCATGGCTTGAGCCTCCGTCCATAACATTTTCAACCCTGTCAGATAACTTAACAATTTGATTATCCTGATCTTACACATACTTGTTTGTCCTTCAATTACCTTTGTCAAATTTGTCAATTGTTCTTCAACAGTTGAGGTGTTAGTCATCATTTCTTGGATTGCATTACGGGTGATGGAGTAAAGCATGGATTTTCCCTCAAACTGAAATCTAATTGGAACAAGTTACGTGGAGTGACCGGGGCAGATCTAGTGATCAAAACATCATATTCATCTTGAATAGTACGATCCCTGTTATTGAATGGACTGTGTTGGACCAATGTCTTTTCAATAATCTCAGCTATATTCCCTCCTTCTGCTAATTCATTCGGAGAGAATCTTTCCCCCATTGAAGATGGGAGATCCATAATAGGAACTGATGTAGAGGACGTCTGAAGTGTTTGTTGTCCTAGTAAGTTTGCTTTGTTCCTAGTGATGGGTCCCAAACTTTCCATAGTAGCATCCAGTATGTTCTCCACCACCGAGGAAAACATGGAATTTACAGTCTTAGCAACAATACATTTGGAGTGAACTTCTAAGAAGTCATCTTAGTTTTCTTGAAACTTGCTTATCGGTGTAAAGAGATGAGAGGTAGAGATTGTTCTAGTGGGTCGCCAGAATTTCTAAACAACAAATTTTCAAGTCAAGAAAAATAAATAATCAAGACAGGAAAATAGAAGTAACAGAATGTAGTATTTGATTTCAAAATGTAGTGTGCGTTACAATCTCTATAATACTCTTTTCATTTTTAAAATAATATGAAATGTGTAGAACTTGAATTTGATTTAGAGTCAAAGGATTTAATAGCTTGATCTTGATTCTTGAACTTTGAACTTGAGTGTCAATTATTCTTCAAGAACACTTCTATTTATGATGAATAATTACCATGAACAAGTAACTAGATCTTGAATCTTGAACTTTGAACTTGATTGCTTGAACTTGCAGCTTGTAGAGAATTTGTAGCTTTTGATCCACGCGCTCTCTTCTTCCTTCTTATCATTGAAAAATTAAACTCCCTAAGAAGAATGAGAACCCCTATTTATAGTAGTAGGGAGTGGTCTACTGGTTTGATTTGATTGGTCGGTTTGAACCGACCAATCACATTGCTCCCTCGAAAAGCTTTGATCTGATTGGTCAAAACATGTAACACATACTCATGTCGTTATTCTAGTGGCTCATTTGATTTGACTTGGGTTGCCACATAACCTTTACGTCTGACATGATTTTTGTGGAACTTTTAATTTGTCTTGGATTACCACATAACCTTGACATGTGACATGATTTTAATGGCTTATTTAATTTGACTCGGATTGCCACATAACTTTTACACGTGACATGACCTTAGTGTCATATTTAGTTTGACTTGGATTGCCACATAACCTCCACTATTTTCTTGAATCTTATATAATCTAAATTAATTTATGAATTTAAATCCAATAAAATGTTAATGCTTACAGTGACACTCTTGATCAATTATTTGAAATTTTGGAGGAGATCTGTAGGCGGAGTATTGAACATAACACTTGAAGGTTAAATATAAGACGCCTTGCCAAATGAGCTGCAACGTTGTTGATGTAAAGCAATATCACTTTAAAAGATTTATCATTTTATATATTTTAGCCTTCCAATTATGTATAACTATTTAATTATTTTATCCAATGAAATCGTGTCGCGTGACACCCTTAGTCTAAGATAAAAAAACCAAACACGAAATAATAACTTCATTAAAAAATTTCATAAAAAAACATACATGTAATCTCATTGATTAATTGAAAGAATAACAATTTTGAATGGGGCTTCTTACGAGGTGACATCCCCGATCTCTTTCTCGTGTCACCATCACAACACCTTGCTTTTGTTTTATAAGGATATTGAGAGAAGTCACACCTATCTTCAAAAATTAAGGATATTGTAATGTGCAAAAATATAAAATAGTAGCCGAAAATCCCATTGGTAATAACTTTTGTTATATGATTTATTTTAATGTTAAATCAGGCATAAATCATAGACAAACTATGAGCATTATAATTTGATAGTATATTTTATTCTCTTAATCAATGATTCTTAGTGTTTATTTATTCAATTCTACAGTATAAATAAGGAAAAAGATCAGAAGGATAAGAAAAAAGCCCAAATAAACAAGAAAAAGATACATGTCAATGCTAAGAGGTGATTGACGTCACTTCACTCTCTAAACATTTTGTTATATATATATATATATATATATATATATATATATATATATATATATCAATTATTTTTCCTAATTTTACAATTCATGATTGAACTATATGTCACATATAATATATATTCTAGTGTCGTTTCTAGTAATCATCAAATTTTTGTTAACATTCATTATAGTACATAAATTATAACTACCTATTAAGAATTACAAAAAAATATATAAGAAAAATATCAATAATAATATTGATATAGTAAAATAATAAAAGCAATAATTTAATATATTGAAACAACCTCCATTTACTTATAATGTATATGCCTATGGCTTTATTACAAGTTATAAAGTTTGTTTTTTCAATTGTTAATTGTTTGTTCTATTGGGTTTGGGTGTACCAAATGTATTTGACAAATTTCCGGAATTTGGAGTGCCACCATGGTGTATTGGATTTGGCCCCGTAGGAACTGTGCGCATGGATTGAAAAGTTTTTCACACCATGAATGATCGGAAAATCTCTTTAACCTTTAACGATTTGGTTGAAATATTCTCAATTCTAATAGCTTCAACTTCTACTGATATATTTAAATGGAGAAGGACAACAGTAGATACAAAAAGATGAAAATTACTCATGATGAAACTGAAAAATAATATGATTTTGTGTTTTATCTGTTAATTGCTTCTAGGCTTCATTCATTATATAGTGTTTCAAAATTTATTTATGGACTCAATAGAATAAATAGACAAAGATTTTCTTACCAAAAAGTATCAAATATGCTTAGGTACCTTAGTATTGAGATTTGTGTTATCTTCAATAGATTAAATTGATATAGATTTATTACCAAAAAAAGTGGCAAATAAGACTAGTTACCTTAGTGAAAAGTTTTTTGTTATCTCAATCTCAATTATAATATAAGGGTGTGTTTGTTATGAAGGAAAATGTTTACTAACTTGGTCAAGTTTGGTTGGGTTAAATATTTTGAAAATATTTTCAAAACCAACTCATTTTTCTCAAATTTAACGAAAAAGACTTCCCTTCAAGACTTAAGGAAAAAAAATTTTCAAAAGTCTCTTCCAACTTCATATTAATTTTTGGTTTTTTGAGAAAATCAATTTATTTTTTCCCTGCGCTCAAACCGGCTCCCCAACCACCACCACCAGCACTACCACCACCTTTGAAAAACAAACAATTTGAAGCTAGTTTTTTAAAAAATGATTTTAACTTTAGTTTTTTTGCCCCAGCCTCACCTCTACCCCTATCCCCCTACAAAAACCACCCCATAAAAAAATATTAAAAGTTCTTTTTAAAAGATATTTGTAATTTCAAATTTAAATTTTTTACCCCCCACACCTTTCCGTCGCCACCCACCCCCCTCCCCCTCCACCCCCCCTCTCCTTTAAACAAAACATTTTAGTTTTATTTTTTAAAAAAAAAATTCTACTACAAATTTTTTCCTACACATCATCCAAAATGAGAAAATAAGTCTAAATCGACTTGTTTCTAAGGAAAACATTTTCTAGAATAACATTTTCCATTAAAAATATTTTCCTTCATACCAAAAATTTTGTAGGAGAACATTTGATAAACAATTCATTAAAGCTATACTATGATTTCTAATTTCTATGAATATTTTATATTTCAACATATATATATATATATATATATATATATATATATATATATATATATATATACACACACACACATCCATCCATCTATCCATCTATATGTCTACCTATCTATCTATATATCTATCTATACATCCATCCATCCATCCATCCATCTATATATCTATTAATATATCAATCAGTCAATCAACCAATCTTCATATTAATCTATCCATCCATATATTAAAATATCTACATATCTCTCTCTATATCTCTCTATCCATTCATCCATACATCCATCTATCTATCTATTAATCAATCCTTCCATCTATCTATTTGTCTATCTATCTATCAATTCATCCTTGTATAGATCTATCTATCTATTTAAATATTTATATATCTATCAATCTATCTATCTATGTATAAATATACTCATTCATTCATCCATGTATATGTCTGTCATATAATTTGTACCAACATGTATGTTGTTAATGAAATAATGATTATGCGTTCATATTCATGATGCTTTTGTCAAACAATTAGATAATTATGAATATCAATTTGATAAGATTTCAATAAATTAATCTGATGAAATAAACTGTTTTGGTGAATGTCCTCCATCATCTTTGGTGTTCATTGTTCATCCCAAATTTAACACATTGAACATATCAAATGTTTTTCCTTTATTTATATGTCACGACCCAAAACGAGCCGCGAGTGGCACCCACACTTATCCTACTATGTGAACAAACCAAGAATTAAAAACTCCAACATTGACCAACATTTCAACCATAATGAACAAAAAAATAATGTGGAAGACTCAAAATCTTATTAATATAACCAATAAATAAACATCTAAAGTTTATCAACTATTATCCCCAAAATCTTGAAGTCATCACACCAAGAACATCTATCCTGAAATTTCTAAATCTAAGAGTATTTAAGAAGCTAAAATAAGTAAAAGAGATGGTCCATGTCCGAACTTCAAGACATCAAGACGTGAAGGAGAGAATCCAGTCTGAGCTAGGAACAGTAGCTCACCCTGAATTCTGATATACTGAAGACTGGCAAGAGTTGCGGACGAGTCAATGTCGATGGCACGTTTGCTGCACTTCACAAATAACAAAGAGAAAAATACAAGTAGGGGTCAATACAAGGAACAGGTACAGAGTAGGTATAATCGGCCAACTCAAAATAGAAAGCAATATATGCTGAATAATAATATAAAAACAACCATAATACTTAACAGGTGACATCAACAAGTACAAGAACCATTGGCAACAACACCAAGCACACCTATGAGGACTCAAGCCTCCACACCATACTCATTTGGGAAATAGGTTCTTTAAATTTGAGTATATTAACATAATTCAAGATTCATTCTCTTTATTATTACTGTGTCGGAACGTGACACTCCGATCTACTACTACTACGTGTCGGTACGTGACACTCCGATCCCCTAATACTACGTTTCGGTACGTGACACCCGATCCCCTAATACTACGTGTTGGTACGTGACACCCGATCCCCTAATACTACGTGTCGGTACGTGACACTCTAATCCCCTAATACTACATGTCGGAACGTGACACCCGATCCCCTAATACTACGTGTCGGAACGTGACACTCTGATCCCCTAATACTACGTGTCGAAACGTGACACCTGATCCCTTTATCTCATTAATTAGTTCATGAAACCTCTTTTTATGTCAAGGCATCATCTTAATAGAGAGGGCTAAGATTGAAGATTTCACAATCATAACATACGAACACACAATCAAGCATATAGAAGACTTTACAATACCGCCCAATACATATTAATCGCTATTTAGAGTTTACTATGAAATAGCATAAACCATAACCTACCTCCACCGAAGAATTGTGATCAAGCAAGCTACTTCCCCAATGTCTTTGCTTTCTTCTTCGTCCTCTCTCTTTCCTCGCTCATTTTCCCTCTCTCTGTTGTTTTTATTTTTCTTCTTCAGACTCTTTTTCTTTTACCCTAATTATCATATAATTCCTTATGATAAAAGTAACCCATTATTTATTTTAAAGTTACCTCCTTTAACCCCCAAGTAAGCACATTATAAGCTTACCCCACTAATTTCATAATTATAGTCATGAATAGTCCAAAACACCCCTTAAAACTTATAACAGAAATCTGACCCAGTCAGAGTTACGCAGCTCGTGATGGCCCGTCGTACCTGCGACGGTACGTCCTGCAGGTCCGTCACAAAGTTCAGAGAGTCAATTTCAGCAAAGAGTTTTATGACGGTCCGTCGTATATACGACGGTCCGTGCTGCATTTCCATCGCGAAGTTCAGAGAGTTGATCCCTATACTCAGATTTAAGAGTTTAAGTGTTTTGAAACGGAGACGCTCGACGGATCGTTGTGCCTATAATGGTTCGTCCTACTTGTCGTCGAGGGCAATGAGGAGAGCAGCAGGAGAATTACACAAGTATGGGACGACGGAGTCCATGATGGTCCGTCGCGTGATCCGTCGACCCAGTCAGTTTTTATCACAAATAATTCTACTATTTGAAACGACTAAACAGGTCGTTACAATAGATACCAATTTACCCATCGTTCGTCCTCGAACAATCACAAGAAGAAAAATAAGGGCGAGAAATAGTACCTGAATGTGTAAAAAGGTGTGGGTATCTTTCTTGCATATCAGCCTCCTTCTCCCAAGTGGGCTCTTCAAATGGCCGATTCTTCCATTGAACCTTGATGGATGCAATCTCCCTTGATCTCAACTTGCGGATTTCTCTATCTAGAATAGCAACCGGCTCCTCCTCATAAGACAAATTCTCATCAAGAAGAACTGAATCCCAATGAATAATGTAGTTTCCATTCCCATGGTATCTTTTAAGCATAGACACATGAAATACCGGGTGCACTCCTGAGAGTCCAGGAGGCAATGCCAATTCATAAGCCACCTCCCCCACGCGCTTCAGAACTTTAAATGGACCAATATACCTCGGACTAAGCTTACCTTGCTTACCAAACCGCATCACCCCTTTCATGGGTGAAACCTTCAGCAAGACTCTTTCACCCTCCATAAAATCGAAGTCCCTAATCTTTCGATCTACATATTCTTTCTGTCTGTTCTGAGCTGCTAGAAGCTTCTCCTGAATGAATTTTACTTTATCCAACGATTCTCTCAGAAGATCGGTACCCCATGGTCTTACCTCAAATGCATCAAACCAACCAATGCGAGGCCTACATCTCCTCCCATACAGTGCCTCAAATGGGGCCATATCAATACTTGAGTGATAGCTATTATTGTATGAAAACTCTGCTAAGGGTAAGAAATTATCCCAATGACCACCAAATTCTATCACACATGCACGAAGCATATCCTCCAAAACCTTAATCATTTGCTCAGACTGACCATCGGTCTGATGGGTGAAATGCAGTACTAAGATCCAACCTAGTACCTAATTCAGCATGCAATGTTCTTCAAAACTTAGAAGTAAATTGCGTACCTCTATCTGATATGATGGAAAGTGGAACTCCATGCAGTCGAACAATATCTGAGATATAGAGTCTGGCTAACTTCTCTGCATTGTAAGTCACCTTAATTGGAATGAAGTTAGTAGACTTAGTTAATCTGTCAACAATTACCAAATAGAGTCAAACTTACCCAATGTCTTTGGAAGACCAACAACAAAATCCATTGCAATTCTTTCCCATTTCCATTCAGGAATGGGCATTCTCTGAAGTGTCCCCCCCAGGCCTCTGGTGTTCATACTTTACCTGCTGACAATTCGGGCATTGGGCAACAAAATCAGCAATGTCACGCTTCATCCTACTCCACCAGAAATGTTGCTTTAGGTCACGATACATCTTTGTTGCACCAGGATGTATAGAATACCTTGAACTATGAGCTTCTATAAGAATAGTGTGAATCAAATCATCAACATGGGGCACACATACCCTCCCCTTAATTCTCAAAACGCCTTCCTCATCAATTCTTGCTTCTTTATCCTCTCCTCGTAATACTATCTCCCGAATTCGACTCAGCTTTTCATCAGCAAACTGCCTTCCATTAATCTTGTCAAGAAAAGAAGATTTTGCCTCCACATAGGCCAAAAATCCTCCCTTCTCTAGTACTTCCAGCCTCATAAAGTTATTAGCCAGAATCTGAACCTCTCTAGCCAATGGGTGTCTAGAAACTTGTAAGTTGGCTAGACTTCCCATGCTCCCTGCCTTTCTACTTAAGGCATCTGCCACAACATTAGCTTTTCCTGGGTGATACAAGATAGTAATATCATAGTCCTTCAGTAGTTCCATCCACCTCCTCTGTCTCAAATTCAAATCTTTCTGAGTAAAGACATACTATAAACTACGATGATCTGTATAGACTTCACACTTAACCCCATATAGATAATGTCTCCATTGCTTTAATGCAAACACGACTACAACCAACTCCAAATCATTGGTCGGATAGTTACATTCATGCACCTTTAGTTGCCTCGAAGCATAAGCAATTACATTCTTCTCCTGCATTAGCACTGCACCTAAACCAGAATAAGATGCATCACAATACACAATGAAATGCTTACCTTCCACTGGCAAGGTAAGAATTGGTGCAGTAGTCAACAAGGTCTTGAGGTTCTGGAAGCTCTCTTCACATTCGTCCGACCACACAAATGGAACATTCTGCTTAGTCAAATTTGTCAATTGGGAAGCAACAGAAGAAAATCCCTTGACAAATCGACGATAGTAGCTAGCTAAACCAACAAAGCTCCTTACCTATGTAACATTAGTAGGTCTTACACAACTCTTCACTGCTTCAATCTTAGAAGGATCCACCATCACTCCATCCTTAGAAACTACGTGCCCCAAGAAGGACACTGAATCTAGCCAAAACTCACACTTGGAGAATTTGGCATAAAGCCTTTTCTCCCTTAACACTTCCAATACAATTCTTAAATGCTCCTCATGTTCTTTCCTGCTCTTTGAGTATATCAGTATATCATCAATGAACACAATGACAAAGAGATACAGATATGGCTTAAAAGTCCCATTCATCAAGCTCATGAAAGTAGCAGGGGCATTCGTAAGCCCAAAAGACAATACTAAGAATTCATAATGCCCATACCTTGTCCGGAAAGTAGTTTTTGGCACATCTGCTGTCCGTATTTTCAATTGATGATAACCAGATCTCAAATCGATTTTAGAGAAGGTACAAGCACCTTGTAACTGATTGAACAAATCATCAATGCGAGGAAGAGGATACTTGTTTTTAACAGTGACCTTATTCAGTTGCCTGTAGTCTATGCACATTCGAAAACTCCCATCCTTCTTCTTCACAAATAAAACAGGAGCACCCCAAGGGAATGTACTTGGTCTAATAAAGTCTTTACCTAACAACTCTTAAAGTTGGGCCTTTAACTCCCTTAACTCAGCGGGAGCCATTCTATAAGGGGGTATGGAAATGGGGCGAGTACCCGGCTCCAGATCAATGCAAAAATCAATATCCCTATCCGGTGGCATACCAGGAAGGTCTACAGGAAACACATCCAGAAACTCACGGACTACCGAGACAGACTCAATCGAAGGTACTTGGGAAGTATCATCCCTGAGATGTGCCAAAAAAGCTAAACAACCCTTACTAACCATTCTCTTAGCACGAAGAAAGGAGATGATACGAACTGGGGTGGAAGTATAATCACCCTCCCACACTAGCGGATCTGTCCCAGGCTTGGCCAATGTTACAGTTTTAGCATTACAATCTAAGATTGTAAAATTTGGAGAAAGCCAAGTCATACCAAGAATCACATCGAAATCAACCATTTCTAGAATAATCAAGTCTACATGAGTATTGTTCCCCACAAAAATCACAAGACAAGACCTATACACCTTCTCAACAATCACAAACTCACCCACAGGAGTAGAGACACGAATAGGCATGTCAAGCAATTCACAATGTAAATCAAGACCAGTAGCAAATGAGGAAGATATATATGAAACTGCGGATCCAGGATCAAATAATACAGAAGCCATGCAATCACAAACCAAAAGGTTACCTGTGATAACAGCATCAGATGTCTCTGCTTCAGACCTCCCGGGGAAAGCATAGCAATGGGCCCCAGCACCTGTCTGCCCGTTGCCCCTACCATGTTGTGCTGCACTAGCTCCAACTTGCCCGCCACCCCGGCTGATTTGGTGACCACCATTACCTTGGCTACCACGTCCTCCAGAATGGCGGCCTCTCCCATGACAACCTCTACCTCTAACTATTGGGGGCCTGTAACTCTGTTTTGGACAATACCTCCTAATATGTCCAGTCTCTCCACATCCATAACAGTCTCTGGAGTCAAGCATAGGTCTCTGTGAGAATGACGAAGTCTGGGGATAACCTCCAAACTCAGAGAAATGTTGGCTGGTCTGTGATGGACCCCCATCTACAGCCTGCAGTGAAGACTAAATAGGTCGGACTGGGTAACCTCCTGAACTCTTCCCTCTGGAGTAAGAACCACTAAACTCACCTCCCTTACGAAACTTCTTAGATGTCGACGCCATGGCGAAGTCGTCTGGCTTCACCCCCTCCACCTCTATCACAAAATCAACCACTTCCTGAAAGGATTTTGCTGCAGCAGCTACCTGTAAGGCAGAGATCTGCAAATCTGACCTCAATCCTTTCACAAAACGGCAAATACGCTCTTGTGGACTGAAGCAAAGCTGGGTTGCATACTTGGATAGTGCACGAAATTTGGCCTCATAGGCAGTAACAGACATCCTTCCTTTCTCTAGGCTCAGGAACTTATCTCTCCTCCTATCCCTCAAAGTCCGGGGTATATACTTTTCCATAAATAAGCTAGAGAATGATGCCCAAGTCATAGGTGGTGCCTGTGCTGGTTGACACTCAACATACGACCGCCACCACATTTTTGCATTCCCCACAAATTGATAGGTCACAAACTCAACACCGAATCGTTCTACTATGTCCATCTTATGTAGCAGCTCATGACAATCAACCAGAAAATCATAGGCATCCTCAGATTCAGCACCCTTGAAGACTGCAGGTTTCAATTTCAAGAACTTAGTGAAAATTTCATGCTGATCACTCGTCATTATAGGCCCTGTAGTCAATCGAGGAAACGTGCCTACTTCCAATGAGGCATCCATGCAGGGAGCCACACCAGCTGCATGTTGTACTCCCGGAACCTGAGGTGCTGGTGCAGAATACACTGGAGGTGTATGGCCTTGATCAGATAACCCGCTAAGATAAGTAAGAACCTAGTTAATCATCTCTGGGGTAGGTTGGGGTGGTAATTCCTCATCTTGCACTTGCTCATTTTCCCCTTCCTCACCCTCTCTTACTACCTCATCAGTCGGTGGAGGAGTCACCGCCCTAGTACTAGCTGGACCAGGTGTTTGTCCTCTACCTCTAGAGGACGTCCTCCCGCGACCTCTACCACGGCCACTTGCCACCGCTCCTCTTCGAGCTACAGCCCCAGTGGCTGGCTCAGACGCACCCTGTCTTGCCAGTGTTGATGTTGGCACAGTTGTTGCTCTAGTTCTAACCATCTGCGAAATAGAGTGAGGATGTCAGATACCAATTTGTATCACCTAGATACAAATTGGATCCAAGTAATAGCATGAAAGAAATAAAGAACGGAATTTTCCTAAAGTCCTATAGCCTCTCAAAGAAAAGTAAGGGCGTCCCCCTACCGTTCCTCAAGACTCTACTAGACTCGTTCTTGTGTGATGAGACCAACAAACCTAATGCTACCGAGTTTGTCACGACCCAAAATGAGCCGCGAGTGGCACCCACACTTATCCTACTATGTGAGCGAACTAACAATTCTAAACCCCAACATTGACCAACATTTCAACCATAATGAATTAAAAAAATAATGCGGAAGACTCAAAATCTTATTAATATAACCAATAAATAAACATTCTAAAGTTTATCAACTATTATCCCCAAAATCTGTAAGTCATCACACCAAGAACATCTATCCTCAAATTTCTAAATCTAAGAGTATTTTAGAAGCTAAAATAAGTAAAAGAGATGGTCCATGTCCGAACTTCAAGACATCAAGACGTGAAGGAGAGAATCCATTCCGAGCTAGGAACAGTAGCTCACCCTGAATTCTGATATACTGAAGACTGGCTAGAGTTGCGGATGAGTCGAAGTCGATGGCACGTTTGCTGCACTCCACAAATAACAAAGAGAAAAATACAAGTAGGGGTCAGTACAAGGAACACGTACAGAGTAGGTATCATCGGCCAACTCAAAATAGAAAGCAATATATGCTGAAAAATAATATAAAGTCAACCATTATACTTCACAGGTGACAACAACAAGTACAAGAATCATTGGCAACAACACCAAGCACACCTATGAGAACTCAAGCCTCCACACCATACTCATTTGGGAAATAGGTTCATTGAATTTGAGTATATTAACATAATTCAAGATTCATTCTCTTCATTATTACTGTGTCGGAACGTGACACTCCGATCCACTACTACTACGTGTCAGTACGTGACACTCCGATCCCCTAATACTACGTGTCGGTACGTGACACCCGATCCCCTAATACTACGTGTCAGTACGTGACACCCGATCCCCTAATACTACGTGTCGATACGTGACACTCCGATCCCCTAATACTACGTGTCGGAACGTGACACCCGATCCCCTAATACTACGTGTCGGAACGTGACACTTTGATCCCCTAATACTACGTGTCGAAACGTGACACCCGATCCCTTTATCTCATTAATTAGTTCATCAAACCTCATTTTATGTCAAGGCATCATCTTAATAGAGAGGGCTAAGATTGAAGATTTCACAATCACAACATACGAACACACAATCAAGCATATAGAAGACTTTACAATACCACCCAATACATATTAATCGCTATTTAGAGTTTACTATGAAATAGCATAAACCATAACCTACCTCCACCGAAGAATCGTGATCAAGCAAGCTACTTTCCCAATGTCTTTGCTTTCTTCTTCATCCTCTCTCTTTCCTCACTCGTTTTCCCTCTCTCTGTTCTTTTTATTTTTCTTCTTCAGACTCTTTCTCTTTTACTCTAATTATCATATAATTCCTTATGATAAAAGTAAGTCATTATTTATTTTAAAGTTACCTCCTTTAACCCTCAAGTAAGCACATTATTAAGCTTACCCCACTAATTTCATAATTATAGTCATGAATAGTCCAAAACACCCCTTAAAACTTTTAGCAGAAATCCGACCCAGTCGGGGTTACGCAGCTCATGACAGCCCGTCGTACCTGCGACGGTGCGTCACAAAATTCAGAGAGTCAATTTCAGTAAAGAGTTTTGTGACGGTCCGTCGTATATACGACGGTCCGTGCTGCAATTCCGTCGCGAAGTTCAGAGAGTTGATCCCCGTACTCAAATTTCAGAGTTTAAGTGTTTTGAAACGGAGACACTCGACGGACAGTTGTGCCTATAATGGTTCATCCTACTTGTCGTCGAGGTCAATGAGGAGAGCAGCAGGAGAATTACACAAGTATGGGACGAAGGAGTCCATGACGGTCCGTCATGACCATGACGGTCCATCGACCCAGTCAGTTTTTATCACAAATGATTCTACTGCTCAAAACGACTAAACATGTCGTTACATTTTAAAACTAAGACCGAGCTTGTTTAGGTGTTACTTTTTACAATTCCTAGATGCAAACCTATCAAAATTCTTTGCCTAGTTCGGTACAATCTCTTACTCACTTGAAGTACCTTTAGATTTATGCAAAAAAAATATAATTTTCATGGATATCTTACATGCTTTCTTTAAACTTAAATGACTCATTCATGTTATTCTCGAAGGACATCCCTTGCGGCTATTGGAAAATGGCGCACATAAGATTTGAAGTTACTAAGTTGGCATGATAAGAGCATTAATATTCTTGGCATGATCAGTTCATTTATTTTGTTTGTCATTGTGCCCAGAAGAAAATTTTATATTCATTTATCAATTAAGTAGTAATATTATTTATTTTATCTGATTTATTTATAATGTAACTTTCTAATTATATTCGTCCAACCAAACATGACAAAGGGAATTGTAATGTAATTACACTATGGCAAACAAACATGCCAACGTAGTTATCGGACTACGTAATTATTTGGCTGATAATTACTACCCTAGTAATTACACCAATTCAAATAACCAGGTAGTTTTTCGAACAGACCCTCAAAGTTTAAATATGGGTAGAAATTTACATTTCTTTAGTATTATTATTATTTACTTCACTCAATTTTGTAAACTAATATAACCAACAAAATTTTTAAAAAAATATCAATACAAAAAATGTCATCAATAGTCTTTTCTCTTGAGACTATGAACATAATTAAGGGACACCATTTAAGTATAATTTTTTTCTAAAATATTCGTACTTGAAATTTAGTAGGTGCATGACAATAATAAGGATTATCATAAATACTTTAATATTTATCTTTATACGTTATTTATCTTTTACCAATTAATATTTGAGTAAGACTATCATAAAGAGGTAATTCTACAAAAAACACATATTTATTATTATAACAAATGGTGGTTAAATTGAGGTTTTAGTGTATGTATGTAATATATTTAGCTTGACCAATTATTTGTTTTATATATATATATATATATATATATATATATGTATATATATATATCACAATTAAATTTTAATATATAAACAACATAACCTTTGGTGAAAAATATTTAATTTCTTTAAGTTTATACCTTTTCTTTGTAGAATTTTAGTCTTCTCTTGTTTCTTGTTAAATACATATCATATAGTTGTTTTTAATGAAAGTATCTAGAATTTTATAGAAGTTGTATCGTGATATAATATATTAAACTTTTTAAATAATAAAACTTAATAGAAGAAAAGAATTTAATGCATTATTTATAGAATCTTTAATTTGATTTAAGATTACTTTATGGTCAATCACTATTTTCTTATCTATTTTTGTGTGGGAAATTTTTTAAACCAATAATTTTTTAGTATTTAATAGGATCACTTAGCAATACTTTCAATATTTATTTAAAATGAAAATATTTTAGTTTGTTATGGGTTGATTTATGTATTTTTTTTTCTTTATTTAACTTAACATAATATAAATACAATATTCATAAATTATTCAACTTTAAATTTTATATAAATACAAATATTAATAGTATACATATTGGTGTGAATACGAATTGAGAAATAAAACAAAATTTTGAGGAAAAAAAACAATAAAAACAAACCAAACTAATAGAAAGGTATTCTTCCTATAAATAAAATTTATAACTAGTTAGTATAAATTTACTATGAATAAAAATTAAGAACAAACACAAGATTCATGGACTAAGCAGCATAACTTTTTGAATGAATACAAACATTAAGGGGTCGTTTGGTACAAAGATTAATAATGCAAGAATTAGTAATACTAAGATTAGTAATGTAGGGAGTAGAAATGTCGGAATTAGTAATGCTGAAATTAGTAATGCATGGATTATATTTACCTAGTGTTTGATTTATTGTTTCCCAACTCGTCTTGTCTTTGGATTAAGACTTTATAGAAAACATCTTTCCAATTATACCCTTGAATTATTATGCAATTGGGTTAAGGTAAATAATTATTGGACAATATTATTTTTTTTATGGTCTTCTAACTAGCTATGAAAAGAACAAGTTAGTTGTCATGTTTGCCTTTTGTTGTCACTTAAATTAGTTGAGGATACATAATTATCATCTTAATAAATTGATCACTTACGAAATATCAATTTTAATTTTTTTTTAAAAAAAGATAAACCAAGAACTTTTAAAATTGAAAAGAGGGTAAAAAGTAGTAAAATTTAATAAACCATCTACATTTACACATAAAAATTGCAAGTTAAAATTTTAATATGCCTTCAATTTTATAAATTGTTCAAAACAAATAACTAGAAAATCGCACAAATATACATACATACATACATACATATATATATATATGTACATACATATATACATACATACATATATATATATATATATATATATGTGTGTGTGTGTGTGTGTGTGTGTGTGTGTGTGTGTGTGTGTATATATATGTGTGTATATATATATATATATATATATATATATGTATATATATATATATATATATATATATATATATATATATATATATATATATAGAGAGAGAGAGAGAGAGAGACATACATACATATATAAATACGTATAATATGTAAGCTAATTTTATTTTGAGGGATATTTTTGCTTTTAATAGACTTATCACATGGTATCATATGCATATAATCCATTGATTAGTTATACATAGACCCGATTCCCTATCAAACATAGTATTAAATAATAACATACATATTACATGGACTATTTGTTTGAATGCGGCCTACCAAACGGGCCCTAAAAGCATGCATAATGGTTTAATTACAAATTTATAAATAATACAAAATTTTAAAAGAAACTATAAATACAAAACAAACTAATAGTGAATTGTTCTTCACCTTGGTCTTCATCATGTTTTTCGAAATCTTTTGTACCCAATTTTATTTAATTTATGAATAGTGTCTTTACGTGACATTGCCATCTTGAACTTGAATGCGGATAGAATCATGAAGAAAGTTAGATCTCTTGTTTTGAGCCATTTTAACCGTAGAGCCTACATTTTTGTAGTAAAACTCTCACAAAAAAAATTGACTGAAAATATAAACAAACTTACATAATAATCGAGAATAATAACAGAAAATATGTAATATGAACAACGCGAAATATAAACAGTGATATTGAAAACAAATTAAAAGAAATTAAAAAATATAATCGAAATTACCTTAATCAAATTAAAAATTTGATGAAATAATGTATACCTGATTGATTATCGACCAAGAAAATCCTTGAATTAATGCATCGATATGTAACGACCTGTTTAGTCGTTTTGAGCAGCAGATTTTATTTCTAGAAAAATAGGCTGAGACGACGGAACCCACGACGGAACGTCATGGGCACGACGGACCGTCGAGGGTGTCTCGTCCCAAAACACTTAGAAATTCTGAAATTTGGGTGCTGAAATCGACTCTCTGAACTTTGTAACGAAATGGCAGGACGGACCGTCACAGGTGTGACGGACCGTCACAGACCCTTGGTGGAAATTTGGGTCTCTGAACTTTGCGACGACCTGCAGGACGGACCGTCGCAGGTATGACGGCCCGTCACAGGTTGCGCAATTCCATTCTGGGTCGGATTTCTTGATACGTTTTAAGGGACGTTTTTGACTATTCTTGCCTTAATTACAAGTTAGTGGGTTAATGTTAATAAGTCTAATTACTTGGGGGTTAAAAGAGGTAACCTTAAGTTAATTAGTGGGGTATTATTGCCATCTTTCATCCTTAATTATATACTAATTAGGGTAAAAGAAAGAGGGTTTGAATAAAGAAAATAGAAAGAACAAGAGAAAGAGAGAGAAGGGAATCGATAGAGAGAGAGACGATCGAGAAGGGGAAAACACAAAGCTTTGGGAAAATTTGCTTGCTTGATCACGAATCTTCGGTGGAGGTAGGTTATGGTTTTCATGCTTTCATAGTAAACTCTTAATAGAGAATGATATGTATTGGTAGTATTGTAAACCCTGCTATGTGCTTAATTGTATGCATGCATGAACGTGATTATATAATTGTGATTATATTAAGCATGATGAAGTTACTGAATCCCAAATCTTGATAAAAACCTAATCTCTTTTTAATGATGATGCCTTGGTAAGGGAGAAGGCTTGATGAACTAAAGTAATGAGATTGATGATGCCTTGGTAAGAAATAAGGCTTGATGAATTAATGGAAGGAGATTTAGGGGATCGGGTGTCACGAACCGACACGTAGAATTAGGGGATCGGGTGTCACGAACCGACACGTAGAATTAGGGGATCGGGTGTCACGAACCGACACGTAGAATTAGGGGATCGGGTGTCACGAACCGACACATAGAATTAGGGGATCGGGTGTCACGAACCGACACGTAGATTTAGGGGATCGGGTGTCACGAACCGACACGTAGATTTAGGGGATCGGAGTGTCACGTGCCGACACAAGAGGATTAATGAATATGAGGGATTAGAGTGTCACGTACCGACACAAGAGGATTAATGAATATGAGGGAGCGGAGTGTCACGAACCGAGACAAGAGAAATAAAGATAATGAATCTTGAAAGATGTTAATATACTCAATCTAATAAACATAATTCCCAAATGAGTATGGCATTGAGGCTTGAGTCCTCGTGCGTGAACTTGACGGTAATTGTTAATGATATAGTACTTGTTGTTGCTACATGTTGAGTATCATGGTTGATTTTATGATATTACTTGGTATATATTGATTTCTATTTTGAGTTGGCCGATGATATCTACTCAGTACCCGTGTTTTGTACTCACCCCTACTTTTATGTTCTCTTCTTGTTTATTTGTGGAGTGCAGCAAACGTGTCATCGTCTTCAACTCAACAGTAATTCAAGCCAGTCTTACTACATCAGAAATTCAGGGTGAGCTAATGCTTCTAGCTTGGACTGGATCTTCTTCTTCAAGTCTTGATGCCTTGAACTTCCGGCATGGACTAGCTTCTTATGTATTTTTAGCTTTTAGAATACTCTTAGTTTAGCCGTTTGATCGTAGATGTTCTTGTGATGATGACTTCCAGATTTTGGGGAATAATAGATGTTGAATTTTAGAAGTTAATGAATTGGTGTTTATTTAATGAGTTTAAGTCTTCCGCATTACTTTCTGTTGATATTACATTGAAATGTTAAGGTTAGATTGGTTGGTTCGCTCACATAGGAGGGTAAGTGTGGGTGCAGTCGCAACCCGGTTTGGGTCGTGACAAACTTGGTATCAGAGCATTAGGTTCGTTGGTCTCATCACACAAGAACGAGTCTATTAGAGTCTTGAGGAACGGTAGGGGGACGCCTTTACTTTTCTTTGAGAGGCTATAGGACTTTAGGAAAATTCCATTCTTTCTTTCTTTCTTTCGTGCTACTACTTGAATCCAATTGGTAACTAGGTGATACAAATTGGTATCTGACCATCTTCACTCTCTTTCGCAGATGGTTAGAACTAGAGCAACGACTACGCCAACACCAACACCAGCACCGGCGGGACAGGGTGCGTCTGAGCAAGCCACTGGGGCTGTGGCTCGAGGAAGAGCAACGGCAAGAGGCCGTGGTAGAGGTCGTGGGAGGACGTCCTCTAGGGGAAGAGGACGAGCACCTAGCCCATCTGATACTAGGGCGGTGACTCCTCCACCGACTGAGGAAGTAATAAGAGAAGGGGAGGATGGGGAAACTGAACAAGTGCAGAATGAGGAAATGCCACCCCAACCTACCCCAGAGATGATCAATCAGGTTCTGGCTTATCTTAGCGGGTTATCTGATCAGGGCCAGACACCCCCAGTGTTTTCTGCACCAACACCTCAGGCTCCGGAGGTACAACATGCGGCTACTATGGCTCCCCGCATGGATGTTCCATTGGAAATAAGCACATTTCCTCGTCTGACTACAGGGCCTGTAATGACAAATGATCAGCATGAACTTTTCAGTAAGTTCTTGAAATTGAAACCTCCAGTCTTCAAGGGTGCTGAATCGGAGGATGCTTATGATTTTTTGGTTGACTGTCACGAGCTACTACACAAGATGGGTATAGTAGAACGGTTTGGTGTGGAGTTTGTGACTTATCAGTTTCAAGGGAACGCCAAAATGTGGTGGCGGTCACATATTGAGTGTCAACCAACAGAGGCACCACCTATGACTTGGGCCTCATTCTCTAGCTTGTTTATGGAGAAGTATATCCCCCGAACTTTGAGGGATAGGAAAAGGGATGAGTTCTTGAGCCTAGAGCAAGGTAGGATGTCGGTCAATGCATACGAAGCTAAGTTTCGTGCATTATCCCGGTATGCCACCCAACTATGTTTCAGTCCATAAGAGAGGATTCGCCTGTTTGTGAAGGGGTTGAGATCAGAGTTGCGAATTTCGGCCTTACAGGTAGCGGCTACAGCAAAATCCTTCCAAGAAGTGGTAGATTTCGTGATAGAGGTGGAAGGAGTGAAGCCCGACGACTTCACCTCGACATCGACATCAAAAAGGTTCCGAAAGGGAGGTGAGTTTAATGGTTCTTACTCTAGAGGACAAGGTTCCGGAGGTTACGCAGTTCGACCCATTCAGTCTTCACTACAGACTGTAGTTGGGGGTCCACCTCAGACCGGTCAACACTTCTCTGAGAGACCTATGCTTGACTCCAGAGAGTGTTATGGGTGTGGGGAGACTGGGCATATTAGGAGAAATTGTCCAAAACAAAGTTATAGACCCCCAATGGCTAGAGGTAGAGGTGGTCATGGTAGAGGCCGTCATTCTGGAGGACGTGGTGGTCGAGGTAATGGTGGTCACCAAAACGGCCGAGGTGATGGGCAAACTGGAGCCACTCCATCACAACATGGTAGGGGCAATGGACAGATGAACGATAGGGCCCATTGTTACGCTTTCCCTGGGCGGTCTGAAGCGGAGGCATCTGATGTTGTCATCACAGGTAATCTTCTGGTTTGTGATTGCATGGCTTCTGTATTGTTTGATCCGGATCCACATTTTCTTATGTATCTTCCTCATTTGCTAATGATCTAAATTTACATTGTGAATTACTTGATATTCCTATTCGTGTTTCTACTCCGGTGGGTGAGTCTGTGGTAGTTGAAAAGGTGTATAGGTTTTGTTTGGTGAACTTTGTGGGGAGCAACACTTATATAGATTTGGTTATCTTGGAAATGGATGATTTTGATGTAATTCTGGGTATGACTTGGCTTTCTCCAAATTTTGCAATCTTGGATTGTAATGCTAAAACCGTGACGTTAGCCAAGCCTGGGACAGATCCGTTAGTTTGGGAGGGAGACTACACTTCCAATCCGGTGCGTATCATCTCCTTTCTTCGTGCTAAGAAAATGGTTAGTAAAGGGTGTTTAGCTTTCTTGGCACATCTCAAGGATGACACTACCCAAGTACCCTCGATTGAGTCGGTTTTGGTGGTCCGTGAGTTTCTGGATGTGTTCCCTGCAGATCTTCCTGGTATGCCACCAGATAGGGATATTGATTTTTGTATTGACCTTGAACCGGGTACTCACCCCATTTCTATACCCCCTTATAGAATGGCTCCCGCGGAGTTAAGAGAGTTAAAAGCCCAACTTCAAGAGTTGTTAAACAAAGGCTTTATTAGACCAAGCGCATCTCCTTGGGGTGCTCCGGTTTTGTTTGTGAAGAAGAAGGATGGGAGTTTTCGAATGTGTATAGACTACAGACAACTAAACAAGGTAACCATAAAGAACAAGTATCCTCTTCCCCGCATTGATGACTTGTTCGATCAGTTACAAGGTGCTTGTGTCTTCTCTAAGATTGACTTGAGATCCGGTTATCATCAATTGAAAATGCGGGCAACGGATGTGCCAAAGACTGCTTTTCGAACGAGGTATGGGCATTACGAATTTGTAGTGATGTCTTTTGGTCTTACGAATGCCCCTGCTGCGTTCATGAGCTTGATGAACGGGATTTTTAAGCCATATTTGGACCTCTTCGTGATCGTATTTATTGATGATATATTGGTATACTCAAAGAGCAAGAAGGAACATGAAGAGCATTTGAGAATGGTATTGGAAATGTTGAGGGAGAACAGCTTTATGCCAAGTTCTCCAAGTGTGAGTTTTGGCTAAATGCAGTGTCCTTCTTGGGGCACGTGGTTTCTAAGGATGGAGTGATGATGGATCCTTCTAAGATTGAGACAGTGAAGAATTAGGTAAGACCTACTAATGTGTCAGAAATAAGGAGCTTTGTTGGGTTAGCTAGCTACTACCGTCGATTTGTCAAGGGATTCTCTTCTATTACTTCCCAATTGACCAACTTGACTAAGCAGAATGTTCCATTTGTATGGTCGGACGAATGTGAGGAAAGCTTTCAGAAGCTCAAGACTTTGTTGACTACCGCACCTATCCTTACCTTGCCAGTAGAGGGTAAGAACTTTATTGTTTATTGTGATGCATCCTATTCTGGTTTGGGTGCATTACTAACGCAAGAGAAGAGTGTGATTGCTTATGCTTCAAGGCAACTAAAGGTGCATGAACGTAACTATCCGACCCACGATTTGGAATTGGCTGTGGTGGTGTTTTCATTAAAACAATGGAGATACTATTTATATGGGGTTAAGTGTGAGATCTATACGGATCATCGTAGTCTACTGTATGTCTTTACTCAGAAAGATTTGAACTTGAGACAGAGGAGATGGATGGAACTAGTGAAGGACTACGACATCACTATTTTGTATCATCCGGGGAAGGCGAATGTGTTAGCGGATGCTTTAAGTAGAAAGGTGGGAAGCATGGGAAGTCTAGCTCACTTGCAAGCTTCTAGACGCCCATTGGCTAGAGAGGTTCAGACTCTAGCTAATGACTTGATGAGATTAGAAGTAAATGAGAAGGGAGGATTGTTGGCTAGTGTGGAGTCAAGATCTTCTTTTCTTGACAAAATTAAGGGAAAACAGTTTGATGATGAGAAACTAAGGCGAATCCGAGATAAAGTATTGCAAGGGGAGGCTAAGGAAGCACAAATCGATGAGGAAGGTGTTTTGAAAATCAAGGGAAGGGTATGCGTACCCCGCGTCGATGATTTGATCAACACTATTCTGATAGAGGCTCATAGTTCAAGGTATTCCATACATCCGGGTGCAACCAAGATGTATCGTGACCTAAAACAACACTTTTGGTGGAGTAGAATGAAGCGTGATATTGTTGACTTTATTGCCAAGTGTCCAAACTGTCAACAAGTAAAGTATGAACACCAAAGGCCCGGAGGAACACTTCAGAGAATGCCCATTCCGGAATGGAAGTGGGAAAGAATTGCAATGGACTTTGTGGTTGGTCTTCCAAGGACGATAGGTAAGTATGACTCCATTTGGGTGATTGTTGATAGGTTAACTAAGTCTGCTCATTTCATTCCGGTAAAGGTGACTTACAATGCAGAGAAGTTAGCCAAACTTTACATCTCGGAAGTGGTGAGATTGCATGGGGTTCCACTCTCCATTATATCAGATAGAGGTACGCAGTTTACTTCTAAGTTTTGGAAAACACTACATGCGGAATTGGGTACTAGGTTAGACCTTAGTAGCGCGTTCCATCCTCAGACCGATGGTCAGTCTGAGCGAACGATTCAAGTGTTGGAGGATATGCTTCGTGCGTGCGTGATAGAATTTGGTGGCCATTGGGATAGCTTCTTACCCTTAGCGAAATTTTCATACAATAATAGCTATCACTCGAGCATCGATATGGCTCCATTTGAGGCACCATATGGGAGGAGGTGTAGGTCTCCCATTGGGTGGTTTGATGCATTTGAGGTTAGACCTTGGGGTACTGACCTTTTGAGGGATTTGATAGAGAAAGTGAAGTCTATTCAAGAAAAGCTTCTAGCGGCGCAAAGTAGACAAAAAGAATATGCAGATCGAAAGGTTAGAGACTTAAAGTTCATGGAAGGTGAACAAGTCTTGTTCAAGGTTTCGCCAATGAAGGGGGTGATGCGATTTGGTAAGCGAGGTAAACTTAGCCCAAGGTATATTGGTCCATTTGAAGTACATAAGCGAGTAGGGGAGGTGGCTTATGAGTTAGCCTTGCCTCTAGGGCTGTCCGGAGTGCATCCGGTATTCCATGTGTCTATGTTGAAAAGATATCATGGGAATGGAAATTACATCATCCGTTGGGATTCAGTTTTGCTTGATGAGAATTTGTCTTATGAGGAGGAGCCTGTTGCTATTTTAGATAGAGAAGTTCGCAAGTTGAGGTCAAGAGAGATTGCATCCATCAAGGTGCAATGGAAGAATCGACCGGTTGAAGAAGCCACTTGGGAGAAGGAGGCGGATATGCGAGAAAAATACCCATATCTGTTTACAGATTCAGGTACTCCTTTTCGCCCTTGTTTTCCTTCTTGTGATCGTTCGGGGACGAACGATGGGTAAATTGGTATCTAATGTAACGACCTGTTTAGTCGTTTTGAGCAGCAGATTTTATTTCTGGAAAAACAGGCTGAGACGACGGAACCCACGATGGAACGTCATGGGCACGACGGACCGTCGAGGGTGTCTCGTCCAAAACACTTAGAAATTCTGAAATTTGGGTGCTGAAATCGACTCTCTGAACTTTGTAACGAAATGGCAGGACGGACCGTCACAGACCCTTGGTGGAAATTTGGGTCTCTGAACTTTGCGATGACCTGCAGGACGGACCGTCGCAGGCACGACGGCCCGTCACAGGTTGCGCAATCCCATTCTGGGTCGGATTTCTTGATACGTTTTAAGGGACGTTTTTGACTATTCTTGCCTTAATTATAAAGTTAGTGGGTTAATGTTAATAAGTCTAATTACTTGGGGGTTAAAAGAGGTAACCTTAAGTTAATTAGTGGGGTATTATTGCCATCTTTCATCCTTAATTATATACTAATTAGGGTAAAAGAAAGAGGGTTTGAATAAAGAAAATAGAAAGAACAAGAGAAAGAGAGAGAAGGGAATCGATAGAGAGAGAGACGATCGAGAAGGGGAAAAACACAAAGCTTTGGGAAAATTTGCTTGCTTGATCACGAATCTTCGGTGGAGGTAGGTTATGGTTTTCATGCTTTCATAGTAAACTCTTAATAGAGAATGATATGTATTGGTAGTATTGTAAACCCTGCTATGTGCTTAATTGTATGCATGCATGAACGTGATTATATAATTGTGATTATATTAAGCATGATGAAGTTACTGAATCCCAAATCTTGATAAAAACCTAATCTCTTTTTAATGATGATGCCTTGGTAAGGGAGAAGGCTTGATGAACTAAAGTAATGAGATTGATGATGCCTTGGTAAGAAATAAGGCTTGATGAATTGATGGAAGGAGATTTAGGGGATCGGGTGTCACGAACCGACACGTAGAATTAGGGGATCGGGTGTCACGAACCGACACGTAGAATTAGGGGATCGGGTGTCACGAACCGACACGTAGAATTAGGGGATCGGGTGTCACGAACTGACACGTAGAATTAGGGGATCGGGTGTCATGAACCGACTCGTAGATTTAGGGGATCGGGTGTCACGAACCGACACGTAGATTTAGGGGATCGGAGTGTCACGTGCCGACACAAGAGGATTAATGAATATGAGGGATCAGAGTGTCACGTACCGACACAAGAGGATTAATGAATATGAGGGAGCGGAGTGTCACTTACCGACACAAGAGAAATAAAGATAATGAATCTTGAAAGATGTTAATATACTCAATCTAATAAACATAATTCCCAAATGAGTATGGCATTGAGGCTTGAGTCCTCGTGCGTGAACTTGACGGTAATTGTTAATGATATAGTACTTGTTGTTGCTACATGTTGAGTATCATGGTTGATTTTATGATATTACTTGGTATATATTGATTTCTATTTTGAGTTGGCCGATGATATCTACTCAGTACCCGTGTTTTGTACTCACCCCTACTTTGATGTTCTCTTCTTGTTTATTTGTGGAGTGCAGCAAACGTGCCATCGTCTTCAACTCAACAGTAATTCAAGCCAGTCTTACTACATCGGAAATTCAGGGTGAGCTAATGCTTCTAGCTTGGACTGGATCTTCTTCTTCAAGTCTTGATGCGTTGAACTTCCGGCATGGACTAGCTTCTTATGTATTTTTAGCTTTTAGAATACTCTTAGTTTAGCCGTTTGATCGTAGATGTTCTTGTGATGATGACTTCCAGATTTTGGGGAATAATAGATGTTGAATTTTAGAAGTTAATGAATTGGTCTTTATTTAATGAGTTTAAGTCGTTCGCATTACTTTCTGTTGATATTACATTGAAATGTTAAGGTTAGATTGGTTGGTTCGCTCACATAGGAGGGTAAGTGTGGGTGCCAGTCGCAACCCGGTTTGGGTCGTGACACGATATTTTTGAAGAATCAATTGTTGAATAACTTTTATTTGAAGAATGAAGAGAATCTAGGAACTTGAAAGGTGAAATATTTATTTAGAGAATAACGTTAAAAGGGGAGAAACGTGCAAGATTAGGGGAGAATGTTGTAGTTGGTTAGAGTATGGTCGGATTAAGGACTCTTTTAATTAATAAAAGAAAATCTCAAAAATAATAAAACGTAAATACAAATTATTTTTGAAAACATTGTAATGATGTTGTTATTTTGACTAAATATGTTATATATTATGACTATATAGCTAACAAAAAGTATATAGAAAGTTATTAACGACCTCTCTATGGCGAAGAAATACAATTGCAATATGTTTTTTAGACTTTTTTCTATTTATTTTTATTACTATGCTATATAAAAAATATTTATAACATAACTCATTTCACTCTTATAATTTTACTAAATATGCAATATAAGAAGTAAGAGAATCTTTTTAACTCTCTAATATAAAAATCAGTGCTCTTTATTTTTATTATTCCAACAATGTTTGACTCAATGAAATGTTCATCCTTCCATTGACGTGTATTGGTGAGTTAAATCATGCTCACAGAGCATCTCGTGCTATAAAAATGATTGAGAAATTCATGTTCAAGGTGTTTCCAATAATCAATGGAACCAGCCTCGAGATCCGTATACTAGTTGAAAGCATTTCCTTGCAAGGAGCGCACAAATTGTTTAACTAGATAATCTCCATATGTTCCAACATTATTGCAACTTTCAACAAAATGTGCAATGTGTTGCTTTGGATTTCTCTTACTATCAAATTGTTAAAATTTGGGAAGTTGATAACCTAAAGGAATCTTCAGAACATCGATTCTTAAAGTGTATGGCTTGGTATATGTAAACGATGACTTTGAAGGGACATCATTATTTATCTTTGATAGTTCCCAATATGAAGTCTTTTATTTGATGAATGGGAATTCCCCCTTCAGCAGATACTTGCAGTTCATCAACATGTGGTTGCTTTGTAGAGGATACAAATTGGTATCTGAACTTCTTCACTCTATTTCAAATATGGGAACTACTAGAGTATTTGAAGTTGAAATAGCAACAACAGAAGAAAAAAAAATATCCTTAGAAATAAATATATTTTCTCGATCGCAAAATGTGGTGGTAGTCTCATGTCTAGTGTCGGTTAATAAAGACACTACTATGACTTCATCGAGTGAGGGTATATTAGAGAAAGTCATCGATGCTTACTTGGTTAGAGTTAGGAAGTGTGTTATTTTGTTATTGGATTGATCTAAGAAGTAAAATGAATTGTTTGTTCTAGAGAGAGAACATATTCGATAATGTTTTGCAATTATTCAATGGGTAGAAATATGTGGGCTATTTGGGTACGATAATATGGACATGTATGATGTGTTCTAGTGAGGTATCTAACGGACTTTCACGGTGTGGCAGTCCTAGGGTTATATGGAAACAGGGACGTCGATTGTCAAGTATGAATACTAATTACTAAAGGAGTTACAAGTTGTACGACATGGTCAGATAATAAGATTTATTGTTTCATTCATATTTTAGAAACCAACTAGTTTATTACTACAGGAACTTAGATTGAGCATTATTTTGAAGGAAAATTTTAGTGGTTGAGCATTATTTTAAAGAAAAATTTTAGTGGTGGATCTTTGGTACAATATTAATACATTTAGGTTGTGAAATGTATCTTGAGGGTTCTGAATGAGTACTGACGATTTTATCTTAAGCTTCAAAAGGTAGATTGATACTAAAATGACAAACTTATAGGGAAAGAAAGTCCTAGTGGGTATACTTGGGTGAAGTAAATTGAAGATTTAGCAAGAAAGTGCATATAAATTGGGTTAGTCCCTTGAATTTGATTGGTATACCTAAGTTTAAGGTGTCAGATCGAGGAAAAGGTTCACTTCATGATGATAAATGGGTTAGCTCAGCATGATGGAAAATAAAAACTCGTTAGAATTTGTAATTGGAATGAAAGTATATGATTAGAACTTATTGGTTAAATAAATTTTGTATGTAATAAAGACTTGTGAGTATCTAAGGTTGTGATTTTCTACTATTTTGTGAGTAATATAGGTTGTTGGTAAAAGGACGAGATAGATGAGTGATCTAAAGAAACAAGAATATTGATATATTGAAGGGTCGAATAGAATTTTGCACCATGAGAAGAATTTGAGAAAAGTGAAGGAATAAGACCTCTCGTATAAACTCATGGTTTGTAGTTGATGGTTGTATTGATTTTGCCTATGAGTTTAGATATGACTGTGAGATGTGAAGTAGTTCGATAAAGACTTACTAGAATTTATCATAGACTTTTATAAAGATTGAGTTTTGATTTGGATTGCAAACAATGAGGCATGAAGAATTTAGTATTTTACATGGGGTTAGATTGCTCAAATTTGGATAGATGACTTAAGAATGATGCATAAGGTGTAATATAATTCTACATGGTTATTAAGAATTTAGAGTTGGAATAATACTACTCTATTGATGGGATTACATAGAATATTATGATTTGTTACATAGATATTTAATGGTGAATAGAAGTTATAAGCTAATAGGATACATAATAATTTGAATGAGCAAGAAACTTCCTAAGTGTTGGCATGAGGTATGTGATGGTTTAGACGGGTAGCTAAAGCATGATATGTGGAAGTGGTGTGAGATTGACTTGGGTTTGGTTTAACAGTTTATCATGATGGAAAGGTACTATCATATTTTAAATAATGTTAGTAGCCTTTTTTGGAACTCGTAATTGTCATGAAATGATTAAATAGAAAGAGAGATAGCCATAGTTTGAACATATATTTTATAAGAGTACTTTGATACTAATGGTGGTTTGGGAGTAAGGTAGATGATCGATGTAGTTATGATGTTTTGTTAATACTAAAAGTGTCGACTTCAGTGGATGTATGGTTTGATAAAGTAAGTATGTGTGCAATTATAATAGGGACTAAATTGGTGATTGTGGGTAGCTAGAAAATCAAAGAGATAGAGTCAGATGAATGAAGATGTCTGATATGGAAACTATTGAAAATAAATAAATAAATAAATATCTGAAGTTATTCGACCTGCGTTATGTATCAATTATTTGATTGTCCTCTTGGTAGAGCAGAAACCTTGGTTAGAATTGTTCATTCTTGTTACGAAAGATTTGGTGTTGTTTGAGAAAGTTAAAGTATACTAGTGACTTAACACAACTACTTTGAATATGAGAATTTATAAGAGAGCGATCAGTTGTTCGATAGACATCAGATTTATCTCATCATCGATATCATGTTTTGGCTATGTGTGATTGAACGAGAGGACCATTGAGTCTAGTTTTGTCATTCTTAAGGTTTGTATATGATAGCTACTAATCTTGCATTTTGATAGTATTGTTAGAAGTTTTGTATGCTTGGATGTATCACTCGATGGTGGTTACTTGATCTTTTCCATATTTGGATCAAATGAGTTCGATTTTCCTAGATGATTACTTAATGTCTAAAGATCATATTTTTATAGCTTAAGCTCGAGGAAATGTTTTGTTGTGAGAATATATTCTTGATAAGATCTATGATGAGTTGTGCATTATGAGTTGTGATTGATGGTTTAGGAATACTCCTGGTTTTAGTCAATATTGATTTAGGATTGTATCATGATTATGTAAAAAAAAATTATCATGATGGTTGTGTCAAAGTCTAGTGGAAGAATCGATCAGTTGAAGAGTACTCCACTGGGGAATAGTTTTGTTGTTAGTTGAGTTAATGCAAAACGATATCATTTATTGGAGTATTAAGATGGCTCCATTTGAGGCATTATATGGGAGGAGGTGTAGATCTCCAATTAGTTGGTTCGATACTTTTGAGGTGAGATCTTGGGTACTAATATTGTAAAGGAATAATTGAGACAACTATCCGTTTTACCCTCTCCTTCTATTGATCGTTCGAGGACGAACGATGGGTAAATTGGTATCTATTGTAACGACCCATTTGTTCAATTTGAGCAATAGAGCATTTTATTTCATAAAATAATTTTCGATAGATTCTAAATGGGTATTTTTGACTATTTGTAATTATAATTATAAATTAATGGGATAGTTTTAATAATAAATTTAGTTGATGGTTAAAGAAGATAACATTAAAATTAATAGTGGACTACTTTCATAATTGGTTGTATATACTAATTAGGGTAATAAATAATTGGGAGAAGGAAATAAAATAAAATAGAAGCATGGTTACGGAAGGACATGGAGGCGGCTTCTTCTTCAGGTAAAAATTCAAGAAGTTTTAATATTGTATGTACATTGATTGATTTGTGCGTGTTAATTAGTACGTTCGTTTACAATAAATACTCTCATTATGAGTCTAGTAGAAAAACCCCTAGTTAGGTTAAATTATGTTATTGTATTGACTCCAGTTGCAATGTCTAAAAGCAGTAGGAACTAGTGGTATGTTGAAATTTGGAATATAATATTGTATCAAATTATTGATGAGTGTTTAAAGAGTTTGACCAAGATAAGACAAATGTTATGCCTCAACTCCTCATGAGCACACATGCTTACACGTCGTTTTTAATTTAGTAAGAGGTGGCAGCCTTAATAACAAATAAAGTTGGGGAGTTAGGTTGCTGTAATGTGTAATTGGATAGTGAGTTATAAAGATGATATGACCATTTTTTTATATGATTTGTGGATCAAAGTTATTGCAAGCTTTGGGGCATTACTTTATGGATACATTTATTTAATTATTAATTGATATTATAATTAACATTTATCATTAGATATGAATTAAGTTGACTTCCTGGTATAAGACCAATATTTTGGGAATTTGTGATTTTAGATTCTTATTAATTTTTCTTTAGTTATCATATTATAAAACATATTTTGATATATTGAAATAGGTAATTAAATATTAGGGGTATAACCTTATATAAATACCATTAGTTTTATGATATTGGAAAAGAATTGGGACATAACTTAAGCTTGAAACTTAGGAATTTGATTATAGATCGGGTGATCTTTTGAGTCTAGGCTTAACCTATAATAATGTGGGTGTTGTTAGTTTCGAAACCTTATTATGAATATATACTTGAATAGATTGCATCGATTTGAAAGGTCAACAGAAAGGAAAGGCTCAAGTCCCAGAGTGATTATTCGATTGGTTAAGGCAAGTGAATTTCTAAACTCTTGTTAAGTGTATGGAATGCGTGTATTTCCTTGTGGTATATGTTATATATGTTTGGGAGTAATGGGACTTGGTGATGGATTGACTTCCACATTGATTAATTCTAATGATGAAAACAAAGGGTAATAAAAGGCAATGCCAATAATGGGTTGTGTATGATGTGTTGATGATATCGAATGATTTGAAAGGCTTGTTGAATCATTGTTGATGTTGTAAATTGTGCAATGTTATGAAAATGGTGATATACTCTTTATTTCTGTGAATAAGTCATTTGCATTATTTTGACACATGGTTGTGAAAAGTGTTATGTGCATTGAGAAAGAATGATAACTTACAGAGGATGTACCATTTCGAGGGTCATATCGCGCGCCGCGATGGATACTATATTTCGAGGGACGTATCGCGCGCCACGATGGTTACTGTTATCGAGGGTCGTGTCGTGCGCCTCGACAGATGCATGGACAGATATGTCCCACATGGGTTCCGGACTGAGAGACAGCGGGTGTGTATCACTAGGTAAGACATGCATCATTATACTTGACATAACATTCCATTACATTGCACATACTTATCATTAGTGAACTTGATATTATGTTTTGCTGATCTAGTGATTGCCTTTTTGCGGAACTTGTGATTGTTGAATACTGAGCCTGTTATTGAGGATATATAATTTGTTGAAAAGTGTTGTTGTTGAGGATATGTAATTTGTTGAAGTGTGTTATTGAGGATATGTAAATTTTTGGAAGTGTTGCTATTGAGGATATCTAATTTGTTTAAGTGTTGATGTTGAGGATATATAATTTGTTAAAGTGTTGTTGTGGAGGATATGTAATTTGTTAAAGTGTTGTTGTGGAGGATATGTAATTTGTCTAAATGTTGTTGTTGAGTTACGTTCTATGTAAACTGTGAGTTGTTAGGTTGGGCTGATGTTTATGCAGGTTGTAGTTGTGGAGGTTCGGTTGGGGTGGTAGGAGTACCCGTATTTCATCCCCTTAGCTTGTGTTTAGAGGTTTACTTGCTGAGTACCGTGTGGTTTGGTACTCACCCCTTGCTTCTACAAATTTTTGTAGGTTGCTAGCCCGGACTTTTATGATATATTCTCTTCTTTTCCGAGGCTTCCTGGAGATTTTGTGAGGTAGTTTTTGGTCATCTCAGCATCCCTCCTTACTCTTTTTTTTTATGATTTTGTTCTACTCTAGAAACAATATCATATGAGAGTTATATTTTCTTTTGATCCGATTGTAATACTTTAGAGGCTTGTACACGTGACAACCAGGTTTTTGGGGTATACTGTAAGTTGATAGTAAATTTTCCGCATTTTTATTGTAATAGTTGAGTTTTAGGCTTACTTGTCTTGGTGGGACAAGACGAGTGTCATCACGTCCATTTTTGGGTCATGACAGGATTCTCCTTTTTCTTCTACCATGGGGCGCTTTCCTGGTGCATGGCTTGAGCCTCCGTCCAAAACATTTTAAACCCTGTCAGTTAACTTAACAATTTGATTATCCTGATCTTGCACATACTTGTTTGTCCTTCAATTACCTTTGTAAAATTTGTCAATTGTTCTTCAACAGTTGAGGTATTAGTCATCATTGGTTGGATTGGAATTAAGGGTGATGGAGTAAAGCACGAATTTTCCCTCAAACTGAAATCTTATTGGAACAAGTTACGTGGAGTGACTGGAGCAGATCTAGTGATCAAAACATCATCTTCATCTTGAATAGTACGATCCTAGAAAAGCTTTGATCTGATTGGTCAAAACATGTAACACATACACATGTAGTTATTTTGGTGCCTCATTTGATTTGACTTGGATTGCCACATAACCTTTACGTCTGACATGATTTTAGTGGAACATTTTATTTGTCTTGGATTGCCACATAAGCTTGACATGTGACATGATTTTAATGGATTATTTAATTTGACTTGGATTGCCACATAACTTTTACACGTGACATGACCTTAGTGTCATATTTAATTTGACTTGGATTGCCACATAACCTCCACTATTTTCTTGAATTTTATATAACCTAAATTAATTTATGAATTTAAATCCAATAAAATGTTAATGCTTACCGTGACACTCTTGATCAATTATTTGAAAATTTTGAAGAGATCTGTAGGTGGAGTATAGAACACAACACTTGAAGGTTAAATAGTAGACGCCCAACCAAATGAGCTGCAACGTTGTTGATGTAAAGCAATATCACTTTAAAAGATTTATCATTTTATATATCTTAGCCTTCCAATTATGTATAGGTATTTAATTATTTTATCCAATAAAATTGTTTCACCTGACACCCCTTAGACTAAGATAAATAAGCCAAACACGAAATAATAAATTCATGAAAAAATTTCTTAAAAAAACATACATGTAATCTCATTGATTATATGAAATAATAACAATTTCGAATGGGTCTTCTTACGAGGTGACATCCCCGATCTCTTTCTCGTGTCACCATCACAACACCTTACTTTTTTTTATAAGGATATTGACAGAAGTCACACCTATCTTCCAAAATTAAGGATATTGTAATGTGCAAAAATTGAAAATAGTAACCGAATATCCCATTGGTAACAACTTTTGTTATATCATTTATTTTTATGTTAACTCATGCATAATTCATAGCCAAACTATGAGCATTGTAATTTGATAGTAAATTTATTCTCTTAATTAATGATTCTTAGTGTTTATTTATTCAATTCTACAGTATAAATAAAGAAAAGGATCAGAAGGATTAGAAAAAAGCCCAAATAAACAAGAAAAAGATACATGTCAGTGCTAAGAGGTGATTGACGTCACGTCACTCTCTAAACATATATATATATATATATATATATATATATATATATATATATATATATATAAAAATTATTTGTCCTAATTTTACCCTGCATGATTGCACTATATGTCATATATAATATATGTTTCTAGTGTCGTTTCTAGTAATCATCAAATTTTTGTTAACAATCATTATAGTACAAAAATTATAACTGCCTATTAAGAATTACAAAAAAATATATAAGAAAAATATCTATAATAATATTGATATAATAAAATAATAAAAGCAATAATTTAATATTATGAAACAACCTCCATTTAATTATAATGTATATGCCTATGGCTTTATTACAAGTTATAAAGTATGTTTTTTCAATTGTTAATTGTTTGTTCGATTGGGTTTGAGTGTACCAAATGTATTTGAGAAATTGCCGGAATTTGGAGTGCCACCATGGTGTATTGAATTAGGCCCCGTAGGAACTGTGCGCATGGATTGAAAAGTTTTTAACTCCATGAAAGATCGAAAAATCTCTTTGACCTTTAACGATTTGGTTGAAATGTTCTCAATTCTAATAGCTGCAACTTCTACTGATATATTTAAAAGGAGAAGGACAACAATAGATACAAAAAGCTGAAAATTACTCATGATGAAACTGAAAAATAATATGATTTTTCTTTTTATCTGTTAATTGCTTCTAGGCTTCATTCATTATATAGTGTTTCAAAATTCATTTATGGACTCAATAGAATAAATAGACAGAGATTTTCTTACCAAAAAGTATCAAATATGGTTAGTTACCTTAGTATTGAGATTTGTGTTATCTTCAATAGATTAAATTGATATAGATTTATTACCCAAAAATATGGCAAATAAGACTTGTTACCTTAGTGAAAAGATTTTTGTTATCTCCAACTCAATTATAATATAAGGGTGTGTTTGTTATGAAGGAAAATGTTTACTAACTTGCTCATGTTTGGTTGGGTTAAATATTTTCAAAACCAACTCATTTTTTCTCAAATTTAACGAAAAAGACTTCCCTTCAAGACTTAAGAAAAAAAAATTCAAAAGTCTCTTCCAACTTCATATTAATTTTTTGTTTTTTGAGAAAATCAATTTATTTTGTCCCTGCGCTCAAACCAGCTCCCCCGACCACCACTACCACCCCCCGACCCCCCGCCCTTTTTCCAAAATAAAAAATTTGAAGCTAGTTTTTTTAAGAAATGATTTTTGAACTTCAGTTTTTTTACCACAGCCTCACCTCTACCCCTTGCCCCCTACAAAAACCACACCATAAAAAATATGAAAAGTTCTTTTTAAAAGATATTTCTATTTTCAATTTTAAATTTTTTATCCCCCACACCTTGCCGTCGCCCCCCCCCCCCCCTCCCGCCAATCATCCCCCCACTCCTATAAACAAAAACATTTAGTTTTATTCTTAAAAATAATTTCTACTACAAATATTTTTCTACACACCATCCAAACATGAGAAATAAGTCTAAATCAACTTGTTTTTCAGGAAAACATTTTCTAGAATAACATTTTTCATCAAAAATATTTTCCTTCGTACCAAACATTTTGTAGGAGAACATTTGATAAACAATTCATTAAAGCTATACTATGATTTATATATATACATATATGCATACACACACATCCATCCATCCATCTATCCATCTATACGTCTACCTATCTATCTATCTATATATCTATCTATCCATCCATCCATCTATATATCTATCGATATATCAATTAGTCAATCAAACTATCTTCATATCAATCCATTTATATATTTATCTATCTATATATATATATATATACATATATCCATTCATCCTTACATCCATCTATCTATCTATTAATCAATCCATCCTTCTATCAATTTGTCTATCTATCTATCAATTCATCCTTGTATCTATCTATCTATCTATCTATCTATCTATCTATCTATTTACATATCTATCAATCTATCTATCTATGTATAAATATACTCATCCATTCATCCATCCAACCATGAATATGTTTGTCATATAATTTGTACCAACATGTATGTTTTTTTATTAAATAATGATTATGCGTTCATATTCATGACGCTTTTGTCAAAAAATTAGATAATTATGAATATCAATTTCATAAGATTTCAATAAATGAATCTGATGAAATAAATTGTTCTGGTGAATGTCCTCTGTCATCTTTGGTGTTCATTGTTCATCCCAAATTTAACACATTGAACATATCAAATGTTTTACCATTACTTTTAAAACTAAGACTTAGCTTGTTTAGGTGTTACTTGTTACATTTCCTAGATGTAAACCTGTCAAAATTCTTTGCATAGTTCGATACAATCTCTAACTCACTTGAAGCACTTTTAGATTAATACAAAAAAAATGATTTTCGTGGATATCTCACATGCTTTTTTCAAACTTTAATGACTCATTCATCTTATTCTCGAAGGACATCCCTTGCGGCTATTGGAAAATGACGCACATAAGATTTGAAGTTACTAAGTTGGCATGATAAGAGCATTAATATTCTTGGCATTATCAGTTCATTTATTTTGTTTGTCATTGTGCCCAGAAGAAAATTTTATATTCATTAATCAATTAAGTAGTAATATTATTTATTTTATCTGACTTATTTAAAATGTAACTTTCTAATTATATTCATCCAACCAAACATGACAAAGGGAATTATAATGTAATTACCATGTGGCAAACAAACATGCCAACGTATTTATCGGACTATATAATTACTTGGCTGATAATTACTACCCTAGTAATTACACATATTCAAATTACCTGGTAGTTTTTCGAACAGACCCTCAAAGTTTAAATATGGGTAGAAATCTACATTTCTATAGTATTATTATTATTTACCTCACTCAATTTTGTAAACTAATCGAACCAACAAAATTTTAAAAAAAATATCAATACAAAAAATGTCATCAATAGTCTTTTCTCTTGAGACTATGAACATAATTAAGGGACACCATTTAAGTATAATTTTTTTCTTAAATATTCGTACTTAAAATTTAGTAGGAGCATGACAATAATAAGGATTATCATAAATATTTTAATATTTATCTTTATACCTTATTTATCTTTTACCAATTAATATTTGAGTAAGACTATCATAGAGAGGGGATTCTACAAAAACATATATATATATATCACAATTTAATTTTAATATATAACAACATTACCTTTGGTGAAAAATAATTAATTTCTTTTATTTTATACATTATCTTTGTAGAATTGTAGTCTTGTCCTTTTTCTTGTTAAATACATATCATATAGTTGTTTTTTAATGAAAGTGTGTAGAATTTTATAGAAGTTGTATCGTGATATAATATATTGAACTTTTTAAATAATACAACTTAATAGATGAAAAGAATTTAATGCATTATTTATAGAATCTTTAATTTTATTTAAGATTACTTTATGGTCAATCACTATTTTCTTATCTATTTTTGTATGGGAAATTTTTTAAACCAATAATATTTTAATATTTAATAGGATCACTTAGCAATACTTTCAACATTTATTTAAAATGAAAATATTTTAGTTTGTTATGGGTTGATAGTATTCATATTGGTGTGAATATGAATTGAGAAATAGTACAAAATTCTGTGGGAAAAAACAATAAAAAAACAAAACAAACTAATTGGAAGTTATTCTTCCTATAAATAAAATTTATAACTAGTTAGTATACATTTACTATGAATAAAAATTAAGAACAAGTACAAGAATCATGGACTAAGCAGAATGAGATTTTGAATGAATACAAACCAAAAGGGGTCGTTTGGTAGAAAGATTAATAATGCAAAAATTAGTAATACTAAGATTAGTAATGTAGGGAGTAGTAATGTCGGGATTAGTAATGCTCAAATTAGTAATGCATGGATTATTTTTACCAAGAGTTTGGTTCATTGTTTCCCAACTCGTCTTGTCTTTGGATTAAGACTTTATAGAAAACTTCTTTCCAATTATACCCTTGAATTATTATGCAATTGGGTTAAGGTAAATAATTGTTGGACAATATTATTTTTTATGGTCTTCTAACTAGCTATGGAAAGAACAAGTTTGTTGTCATGTTTGCCTTTTGTTGTCACTTAAATTAGTTGTGGATACATAATTATCATCTTAGTAAATTGATAACTTACAAAATGTCAATTTTTATTTTTCTAAAAAAAAAAAGATAAACCATCAACTTTTAAAATTGAAAAGAGGGTAAACAATACTAAAATTGAATAAACCATCTATATTTACATATAAAAATTGGAAGTTAAATTTTTAATATGCATTCAATTTTATAAATTGTTCAAAACAAATAATTAGAAAATCGCACAAACATACATTGTCACGACCCAAAACGAGCCGCGAGTGGCACCCACACTTATCCTACTATGTGAGCGAACCAACAATTCTAAACCCCAACATTGACCAACATTTCAACCATAATGAACAAAATATAATGCGGAAGACTCAAAATCTTATTAATATAACCAATAAATAACCATTCTAAAGTTAATCAACTATTATCCCCAAAATCTCAAAGTCATCACACCAAGAACATCTATCCTCAAATTTCTAAATCTAAGTGTATTTAAGAAGCTAAAATAAGTAAAAGCGATGGTCCATGTCTGAACTTTAAGACATCAAGACGTGAAGGAGAGAATCTAGTCTGAGCTAGGAATAATAGCTCACCCTAAAATTTGATATACTGGAGACTGGCTAGAGCTGCGGACGAGTCGAAGTCGATGGTACGTTTGCTGCACTCCACAAATAACAACAAGAAAAATACAAGTAGGGGTCAGTACAAGGAACACGTACTGAGTAGGTATCATCGGCCAACTCAAAATAGAAAGCAATATATATCGAATAATAATATAAAATCAACTACATTACTCAACCGGTGACAACAACAAGTACAAGAACCATTGGCAACAGCACTAAGCACAACTATGAGGACTCAAGCCTCCACACCATACTCATTCGGGAAATAGGTTCTTCGAATTTGAGTATATTAGCATAATTCAAGATTCATTCTCTTCATTATTACTGTGTCGGAACGTGACATTCCGATCCCCTACTACTACGTGTCGGAACGTGACACTCTGATCCCCTAATACTACGTGTCGGAACGTGACACCCGATCCCCTAATTCTACGTGTCGGAACGTGACACTCGATCCACTAATCTCATTTCTTTAGTTCATCAAACCTCTTTTATGTCAAGGCATCATCTTAATAGAGAGGATTTAAGGTTTAAGATTCATCAGTCTCATCATTCTAATCCATATAATCACAACATAGAACCACATAATCAAGCATATAGGAGATTTTACAAATCACTTAATACATATCTATCGCTATTAAAAGTTTACTATGAACTAGCATAAACCATAACCTACCTCCATCGAAGAATCGTGATCAAGCAAGCTACTTCCCCAATGCCTTTGCTTTCTTCTTCGTTCTCTCTCTCTCTCTCGTTCGTTCTCCCCTCTCTGTCTTTTTCTTTTTCTTCTTCAGGTTCTTTTTCTTTTACCCTAATTATCATATAATTCCTTATGATAAAAGTAACCCATTATTTATTTTAAAGTTATCTCCTTTAACCCCCAAGTAAGTACATTACTAAACTTACCCCACTAATTTCATAAAGTTTGTCATGAATAGTCCAAAACACCCCTTTAAACTTTTAGCAGAAATCCGACCCAGTCGGGATTACGCAGTTCGTGACGGACCATCGTACCTGCGACGGTCCATCATGCAGGTCCATCACAAAGTTCAGAGAGTCAATTTCAGTAAAGAGGTTTGTGACGGTCCGTCGTACCTACGACGGTCCGTGCTACAGTTTCGTCGTGAAGTTCAGAGAGTTGATCCCAGCACCCAGATTTTCGAGTTTAAGTGTTTTGGAACGGAGATCCTCGACGGACCATTGTGCTTATGACGGTTCGTCCTACCAGTCGTTGAGGGTAATGAAGGGAGCCACAGGAGAAATCTCACCAGTACGGGGTGACGGAGTCCATGACGGTCCGTCGCGTGATCTGTCGACCTAGTCAGCTTTTATCACAATGATTCTACTGCTCGAAATGACTAAACAGGTCGTTACATACATACATACATATATATATACATACACACACACACACACACACACACACACACACACACACACACATATATATATATATATATAGAGAGAGAGAGAGACATACATATATAAATACGTATAATTTGTAAGCTAATTTTATTTTGAGGGATATTTTTGCCTTTAATAGACTTATCTCATGGTATCATATGTATGTATTAAAAATACCTCCAAATGGAATGTATATTTGTAATACGTCATATTATATCATGTAGGAGGAATAACTAATCCATTGATTAGTTATACATAGACCCGATTCCCTATCAAACATAGTATTAAATAATAACATACATATTACATGGACTGTTTGTATGAATGCAGCCTACCAAGCGGGCCCTAAAAGCATACATAATGGTTTAATTACAAATTTGTAAATAATACAAAATTAGAAAAGAAATTATAAATACAAAACAAACTAATAGTAAAGTGTTCTTCACCTTGGTCTTCATCATGTTTCCGGAAATCTTCTGCTCCCAATTTTGTTTAATTTATTAATAGCGTCTTTACCTGACATTGCTATCTTGAACTTGAATGCGGATAGAATCATGAAGAATGTTAGATCTCATCTTTTGAGCCATTTAACCGCAGAGCCTACATTTTTGTAGTAAAAATCTCCCCAAAAAATTGACTGAAAATATAAGCAATCTTGCATAAAAATCGAGAATAATACACATAATATGAACAACGCGAAATATAAACAATGATATTGAATAAAAAATCAAAGAAATTAAAAAATATAATCGAAATTACCTTAATCAAATTAAAAATTTGATGAAATAATGTATACCTTATTGTGTATCGACCAAGAAAATTCCTGAATTAATGCATAGCTATTCGGAGAGAATCTTTCCCCCATTAAAGATGGGAGATCCGGAATAGGAACTGATGTAGAGGACGCTTGAAGTGTTTGTTGTCTTAGTAAGTTTGCTTTGTTCCTAGTGATGGGTCCCAAGCTTTCCATATTAGCATCCAGTATGTTCTCCACCATCGCGAAAAATATGGAATTTACAGTCTTAGCAACAATAGAATTGGAGTGAACTTCTTGGAAGTCATCTTAGTGTTCTTGAAACTGTAACGACCTGTTTAGTCGTTTCGAGCAGTAGAATCATTTATGATAAAAACTTATTGGGTCGACGGATCACGCGACGGACTGTCACGGTCATGACGGACCGTCATGGACTCCGTCGTCCCACACTTGTGAAATTCTCCTATAGCTCCCTTCATTACCCTCAACGACAGGTAGGACGAACCGTCATAAGCACAACAGAATTATTGCAACTTTCAACAAAATGTGCAATGTGTTACTTTGGATTTCACTTACTATCGAATTGTTAAAATTTGGGAGGTTGATAACCTGCAAGAATCTTCAAAATATCGATTCTTAAAGTGTATGGCTTGGTATATGTTTGGATTACTTTGAAGGGACATCATATTTATCTTTGATAGTTCCCAATATGAAGTCTTTTAGTTGATGAATGGGAATTCCCCCTTCAGCAGATACTTGCAGTTCATCAACATGTGGTTGCTTTGTAGAGGACTCTCATTTTTCTTCTACCATGGGGCGCTTTCCTAGTGCATGGCTTGAGCCTCCGTCCAAAAGATTTTCAACCCTGTCAGTTAACTTAACAATTTGATTATCCTGATCTTGCACATACTTGTTTGTCCTTCAATTACCTTTGTCAAATTTGTCAATTGTTCTTCAACAGTTGAGGTATTACTCATCATTGGTTGGATTGGAATTATGGGTGATGGAGTAAAGAACGAATTTTCCCTCAAACTGAAATCTTATTGGAACAAGTTACGTGGAGTGACTAGGGCAGATCTAGTGATCAAAACATCATCTTCATCTTGAATAGTACGATCCTTGTTATTGAATGGACTGTGTTAGGCCAATATCTTTTCAACAATCTCAGTTGTATTCCCTCCTTCTACTAAATTATTCGGAGAGAATCTTTCCCCCTTTAAAGATGGGAGATCCGGAATAGGAACTGATGTAGAGGACGCTTGAAGTGTTTGTTGTCTTAGTAAGTTTGCTTTGTTCCTAGTGATGGGTCCCAAACTTTCCATATTAGCATCCAGTTTGTTCTCCACCATCGAGGAAAATATGAAATTTACAGTCTTAGCAACAATAGAATTGGAGTGAACTTCTTGGAAGTCATCTTAGTGTTCTTAAAACTGTAACGTCCTATTTAGTCGTTTCAAGCAGTAGAATCATTTGTGATAAAAAACTGACTGGGTCGACGGATCACGCGACGGACCATCATGGTCATGACGGACCGTCATGGACTCCGTCGTCCCACACTTGTGAAATTCTCCTGTAGCTCCCTTCATTACCCTCAACGACGGGTAGGATGAACCGTCATAAGCACAACGGTTTGTCGAGGATCTTCGTTACAAAACACTTAAACTCAAAAATCTGGGTGATGGGATCGACTCTCTAAACTTCGCGACGGAAATGCAGAACGGACCGTCGTAGATACGACGGACCGTCACAAAACTATTAAATGAATTTGACTCTCTGAACTTCGCGATGGAAATGCAGAACGGACCATCGTAGATACGATGGGTCGTCACGAGTTGCGTAACCTCGACTGGGTCGGATTTCTGCTAAATTTTTTAAGGGGTGTTTTGGACTATTCATGCTTATAATTATGAAATTAGTGGGGTAAGATTAATATTGCACTTACTTGGGGGTTAAAGGAGGTAACTTTGTAATAAATAATGGGTTACTTTTATCATAATGAATTATATGATAATTAGGGTAAAAGAAAAAGAATTTGGAGAAGGAAAAATAAAAAGCACAAAGGGAGGGAGAACGAGCGAGAAAAGGGAGAAGCGAAGAGGAAAGCAAAGGCATTGAGAAGTAGCTTGCTTGATCACAATTCTTCGGTGTATGTAGGTTATGGTTTATGCTATTTCATAGTAAACTCTAAATAGCGATTGATATGCATTGGGTGGTATTGTAAAGTCTTCTATATGCTTAATTGTGTGGTTGCATGATGTAATTATGTAATTGTGATGGATTAGAATGATGAGGCTGTTGAATCTTAAACCTTAAATCCTCTCTATTAATGATAATGCTTTGACATAAAAGAGGCTTGATGAACTAAAGTAATGAGGTAAATGGATCGGGTGTCACGAACCGACATGTAGTATTAGGGGATCGGGTGTCACGAATCGACACGTAGTATTAGGGGATCGGGTGTCACGAACCGACACGTAGTATTAGGGGATCGGGTGTCACGAACCGACACGTAGTATTAGGAGATCGGGTGTCATGAACCGACACGTAGTATTAGGGGATCGGGTGTCACGAATCGACACATAGTATTAGGGGATCGGAGTGTCACGTTTCGACACGTAGTAGTAGGGGATCGGAGTGTCACGTTCCGACACAAGAAGAATAAAGAGAATGAATCTGGAATTATGTTAATATACTCAATTCAAAGAACCTATTTCTCAAATGAGTATGGTGTGGAGGCTTGAGTCCTCATAGATGTGCTTGGTGTTGTTGCCAATGGTTCTTGTACTTGTTGTTGTCACCTGTTGAGTATTGTAGTTGATTTTATATTATGATTCGATATATATTGCTTTCTATTTTGAGTTGACCGATGATACCTACTCAGTACGTGTTCCTTGTACTGACCCCTACTTGTAATTTTTTTCTCTTTGTTATTTGTGGAGTGCAGCAAACGTTCCTTCAACTTCGACTCGTCCGCAACTCTAGCCAGTCTCCAGCATATCAGATTTTAGGGTGAGCCATTATTCCTAGCTCGGACTGGATTCTTTCCTTTACGTCTTGATGTCTTGAAGATCGGACATGGATCACCTCTTTTACTTATTTTAGCTTCTTAAATACTCTTAGATTTAGAAATATGAGGATAGATGTTCTTGGTGTGATGACTCCCAGATTTTGGGGATAATAATTGATAAACTTTAGAATGTTAATTTATTGGTTATATTAATAAGATTTGAGTCTTCCGCGTTATATTTTGTCCATTATGGTTGAAATATTGATAAATGTTGGGGTTTAGATTTGTTGGTTCGCTCACATAATAGAATAAGTGTAGGTGCCACTCGCGGCTCGTTTTGAGTCGTGACAAACTTGGTATCAGAGCATTAGGTTCGTTGGTCTCATCACACAAGAACGAGTCTAGTAGAATCTTGAGGAACGGTTGGGGGACGCCTTTACTTTTCTTTGAGAGGCTATAGGACTTTTGGAAAATTCCATTCTTTCTTTCTTTCATGCTATTACTTGGATCCAATTATTATCTAGGTGATACAAATTGGTATCTGACATCCTCACTCTATTTCGCAGATGGTTAGAACTAGAGCAACAACTGCGTCAACACAAAAACTGGCAAGACAGGATGCGTCTAAACCAGCCACTGGGGCTGTAGCTCGAAGAGGAGTAGTGGCAAGAGGCCGTGGTAGGGGTCGCGGGAGGACGTCCTCTAGAGGTAGAGGACAAACACCTGGTCCAGCTAGTACTAGGGCGGTGACTCCTCCGCCGACTGATGAGGTAGTAAGAGAGGGTGAGGAAGGGGAAAATGAGCAAGTGCAAGATGAGGAATTACCACCCCAACCTACCCCAGAGATGATTAACCAGGTTCTTGCTTATCTTAGCGGGTTATCTGATCAGGGCCAGACACCTCCAGTGTTTTCTGCACCAGCACCTCAGGTGCCGGGAGTACAACATGCAACTGTTGTGTGTAACGACCTCTTTAGTCATTTTGAGCAGCAGATTTTATTTCTGGAAAACTGGCTGAGGCGACTGACCCCATGACGGACCGTCATGGGCACGACGGACCGTCGCAGGGTCTCGTTTCAAAACACTTAGAAATTCTGAAATTGGGTACTGAAAATCGACTCTCTGAACTTCGTGACGGAATGGCAGGACGGACCATCACAGGCGTGACGGACCGTCACAGATTCTTCAGTGGAAATCCAGTCTTTGAACCTTGCGACGACCTGCAGGACGGACCGTCGCAGGCACGACGGGCCGTCACAGGTTGCGTAATCCCAGTCTGGGTCGGATTTCTTTACACGTTTGAGGGACGTTTTGGACTATTCCTACCTTAATTATAAAGTTAGTGGGTTAATGTTAATAAGTCTAATTACTTGGGGGTTAAAAGAGGTAACCTTAAGTTAATTAGTGGGTTATTATTGCCATCTTTTATTCTTAATTATATACTAATTAGGGTAAAAGAAAGAGGGTTTGTATAAATAATATAGAAAGAGCAAGAAGAGAGAGGGGGAAACGTACGATCAAGGGAAAGAAGAGAACAAAGCGTGGGAAATTGCTTGCTTGATCAAAATTCTTCGGTGGAGGTAGGTTATGGTTATTTTACGATATTCGTAGTAAACTCTTAATAGCGAATGGTATGTATTGATAGTATTGTAAACCCTGCTATGTGCTTAATTGTATGCTTGCATAAATGTGATGATATAATTGTGATAAATTAAGCATGATGAAGCTATTGAATCCCAAATCTTGATAAAAACCCTAATCTCTTGTTAATGATGAGGTCTTGGTATAAAAGAAGGTGTGATGAACTTAAGTAATAAGATTAATGATGCCTTGGTGAGAAAGAAGGCTTGATGAATTGATAGAAGGAGATTAGGGGATCGGAGTGTCACATTCCGACACATAGAATTAAGGGATCGGGTGTCACGAACCGACACGTAGTATTAGGGGATCGGGTGTCACGAACCGACACGTAGATTTAGGGGATCGAGTGTCACGAACCGACACGTAGATTTAGGGGATCGGGTGTCACGAACCGACACGTAGATTTAGGGGATCGGGTGTCACGAACCGACACGTAGATTTAGGGGATCGGGTGTCACAAATCGACACGTAGATTTAGGGGATCGGAGTGTCACATACCGACACAAGAGGATTAATGAATATGAGGGAGCGGAGTGTCACGTACCGACACAAGAGAAATAAAGATAATGAATCTTGAAAAGATGTTAATATACTCAATCTAATGAATCTAATTCCCAAATGAGTATGGTATTGAGGCTTGAGTCCTCATGTGTGAACTTGACGGTAATTGTTAACGATATAGTACTGGTTGTTGCTACATGTTGAGTATTGCGGTCGATTTTTGATATTACTGGATATATACTATTTTCTATTTTGAGTTGGCCGATGATACCTACTCAGTACTTGTGTTTGTACTAACCTCCTACTTTTATGTTTTCTTCTTTGTTATTTGTGGAGTGCAGCAAACGTGCCGTCGTCTTCAACTCAACAGTAATTCTAGCCAGTCTTCGTCACACCAGATCTTCAGGGTGAGCTAATGCTTCTAGCTTGGACTGGATCTTCTCCCTCATGTCTTGATTCCTTGAAGTTCCGGCATGGACTAGCTTTTACTTGTTTTAGTTTTTAGAATACTCTTAGTTCAAACATTTGATCATAGATGTTCTTGTGGTGATGACTTCTAGATTTTGGGAAATAATAAATGTTGAATTTTAGAAGTTATGGAATTGGTTTTTATTAATGAGTTTAAGTCTTCCACATTACTTTCTGTTGATATTATATTGAAATGTTAAGGTTTAGATTGGTTGGTTCGCTCACATAGGAGGGTAAGTGTGGGTACCAGTCGCGGTCCAATTTGGGTCGTGACAAACTTGGTATCAGAGCATTAGGTTCGTTGGTCTCATCACACAAGAACAGGTCTAGTAGAGTCTTAAGGAACGGTAGGGGGACGCCTTTACTTTTCTTTGAGAGGCTATAAGACTTTAGGAAAATTCCATTCTCTCATTCTTTCTTTCGTGCTACTACTTGAATCCAATTGGTATCTAGGTGATATAAATTGGTATCTGACAATCTTCACTCTATTTCGCAGATGGTTAGAACTAAAGCAACGACTGCGCCAACACCGACACCGGCAAGACAAGAAACGTCTGAGCCAGCCACTGGGGCTATGGCTCGAGGAAGAGCAGCGGCAAGAGTCCGTGGTAGAGGTCGTGGGAGGACGTCCTCTAGAGGAAGAGGACAAGTACCTAGCCCATCTGATGCTAGGGCGATGACTCCTCCACCGACTGAGGAAGTAGTAAGAGAGGGTGAGGAAGGGGAGAATGAACAAGTGCAAAATGAGGAATTGCCACCCCAACCTACCCCAGAGATGATCAATCAGGTTCTTGCTTATCTTAGCGGGTTATCTGATCAGGGCCACACACCTCCAGTGTTTTCTGCACCAACACCTCCGGTTCCGGAGGTACAACATGCGGCTACTATGGCTCCCCGCATGGATGCCTCATTGGAGATAGGCACGTTTCCTCGTCTGACTACGGGGCCCATAATGACAAATGATCAGCATGAACTTTTCAGTAAGTTCTTAAAATTTAAACCTCCAGTCTTCAAGGGTGCTGAATCTGATGATTCCTACGATTTTCTGGTTGATTGTCATGAGCTACTACACAAGATGGGTATAGTAGAACGGTTTGGTGTTGAGTTTGTGACTTATCAGTTTCAAGGGAACGCCAAAATGTGGTGGCGATCACATGTTGAGTGTCAACCGACAGAGGCAACACCTATGACTTGGGCAGCATTCTCTAGCTTGTTTATGGAGAAGTATATCCTGCGGACTTTGAGGGATAGGTTAAGAGATGAATTCTTAAGTCTGGAGCAAGGTAGGATGTCGGTTACTGCATATGAGGCTAAGTTTTGTGCACTATCCAGATATGCCCACCAACTCTGTTTCAGTCCACAAGAGAGGATTCATCGTTTTGTGAAGGGGTTGAGGTCAGAGTTGCGGATTTCAGCCTTACAGGTAGCGGCAACGGCAAAATCCTTCCAAGAAGGGGTAGATTTCGTGGTAGATGTGGAAGGAGTAAAGCCAGATAAATTCACCATGGCATCGACATCATAAAGGTTTTGAAAGGGAGGTGAGTTTAATGGTTCCTACTCTAGAGGACAGGGTTCCGGAGGTTACTCAGTTCGACCAATTCAGTCTTCACTACAGACTGTAGTTGGGGGTCCACCTCAGACCGGTCAACACTTCTCTGAGAGACCTATGCTTGACTCTAGAGAGTGTTATGGATGTGGGGAGACTTGACATATTAGGAGGAATTGTCCAAAACAGAGTTATAGACCCCCAATAGCTAGAGGTAGATGTGGTCATGGAAGAGGCCGTCATTCTGGAGGACGTGGTGGTCGAGGTAATGGTGGTCACCAAAACGGCCGGGGTGATGGGCAAACTGGAGCCACTACATCACAACAGGGTAGGGGCAACGGACAGACAGGTGAGAGGGCCCATTGTTATGCTTTCCCTGGGAGATCTGAAGCGGAGACATCTGATGCTGTCATCACAGGTAATCTTTCGGTGTGTGATTGCATGGCTTCTGTATTTTTTGATCCTGGATCCACATTTTCTTATGTATCTTTTTCATTTGCTAATGGTCTAAATTTACCTTGTGAATTACTTGACATGCCTATTCATGTTTTTACTCTGGTGGGTGAGTCTGTGATAGTTGAAAAAGTATATAGGTCTTGTTTGGTGAATTTTGTGGGGAGCAACACTTATGTAGATTTGGTTATCTTAGAAATGGTTGACTTTGATGTAATTCTGGGTATGACTTGGCTTTCTCCGAATTTTGTGATCTTGGATTGTAATGCTAAGACTGTGACGTTAGCACCTGGGACAGATCCGTTAGTGTGGGAGGGGGACTACACTTCCAATCCAGTGTGTATCATCTCCTTTCTTTGTGCTAAGAAAATGGTTAGTAAAGGGTGTTTAGCTTTCTTGGCACATCTCAAGGATGTAACTACCCAAGTACCTTCGATTAAATCGGTTTCGGTAGTCCGTGAGTTTTTGGATGTGTTCCCTGCAGATCTTCCTAGTATGCCACCAGATAGGGATATTGACTTCTGCATCAATCTTGAACCGGGTACTCGCCCCATTTCTATACCCCCTTATAGAATGGCTCCCGCGGAGTTAAAAGAAGTTAAAGGCCCAACTTCAAGAGTTGTTGAGCAAAGGCTTCATTAGACCAAGTGCATCTCCTTGGGGTGCTCTGGTTTTGTTTGTTAAGAAGAAGGATGGGAGTTTTCGGATGTGCATAGACTACAGACAACTGAATAAGGTAACTATTAAGAACAAGTATCCTCTTCCTCGCATTGATGACTTGTTCGATCAGTTACAAGGTGCTTGTGTCTTCTCTAAGATTGACTTGAGATCCGGTTATCATCAATTGAAAATACAGGCAACGGATGTGCCAAAGACTGCTTTTAAAACCAGGTATGGGCATTACAAATTTGTAGTGATTTCTTTTGGTCTTACGAATGCCCCTGCTGCGTTCATGAGCTTGATGAACGGGATTTTTAAGCCATATTTGGATCTCTTTGTGATCGTGTTTATTGATGATATACTGATATACTCTAAAAGTAAGAAGGAACATGAGGAGAATTTGAGAATTGTATTGGAAATGTTGAGGGAGAAAAAGCTTTATGCCAAGTTCTCTAAGTGTGAGTTTTGGCTAGATGCAGTGTCCTTCTTGGGGCACGTGGTTTCTAAGAAAGGAGTGACGGTGGATCCTTCTAAGATTGACACAGTGAAGAATTGGGTAAGACCCACTAATGTGTCAGAAATAAGGAGCTTTGTTGGTTTACCTAGCTACTACCGTTGATTTGTCAAGGGATTCTCTTCTATTGCTTCCCAATTTACGAACTTGACTAAGCAGAATGTTCCATTTGTATGGTCGGACGAATGTGAGGAAAGCTTTCAGAAGCTCAAGACTTTGTTGACTACCGCACCTATCCTTACCTTGCCAGTAGAGGGTAAGAACTTCATTGTTTATTGTGATGCATCCTATTCGGGTTTGGGTGCAGTGCTAATGCAAGAGAAGAATGTGATTTCTTATGCTTCAAGACAATTAAAAGTGCATGAACGTAACTATCCAACTCATGATTTGGAATTGGCCGCGGTAGTGTTTGCGTTAAAGCAATGGAGGCACTATTTATATGGGGTTAAGTGTGAGGTCTACACGGATCATCGTAGCCTACAGTATGTCTTTACTCAAAAAGATTTGAACTTGAGACAGAGGAGATGGATGGAACTACTGAAGGACTACGACATCACTATTTTGTATCATTCGGGGAAGGCGAATGTTGTGGCAGAAGCTTTAAGTAGAAAGGCGGGAAGCATGGGAAGTCTAGCTCACTTGCAAGCTTCTAGACGCCCATTGGCTAGAGAGGTTCAGATTCTGGCTAATGACCTTATGAGGTTAGAAGTAAATGAGAAGGGAGGATTGTTGGCTTGTGTGGAGGCAAGATCTTCCTTCCTTGACAAGATTAAGGGAAAGCAGTTTAATGATTAGAAATTGATCCAGATCCGAGAAAAAGTGTTGCAAGGAGAGGCTAAAGAAGCAACAATCGATGAGGATGGTGTTTTGAGGATTAAGGGAAGGGTATGTGTACCCCGCGTCGATGATTGGATCAACACTATTCTGACAGAGGCTCATAGTTACAGGTATTCGATACATCCGGGTGCAACCAATATGTACCGTGACCTAAAGCAACACTTTTGGTGGAGTAGAATGAAGCGTGATATTGTTGATTTTATTGCCAAATGTCCAAACTGTCAACAAGTAAAGTATGAACACCAGAGGCCTTGAGGAACACTTCAGAAAATGCCCATTCCTGAATGGAAGTGGGAGAGAATTGCAATGGATTTTGTGGTTGGTCTTCCAAAGACAATGGGTAAGTATGACTCTATTTGGGTGATTGTTGATAGGTTAACTAAATCTGCTCATTTCATTCCGGTCAAGGTGACTTACAATGCAGAGAAGTTAGCCAAAATTTACATCTCGGAAATCGTTCGATTGCATGGGGTTCCACTCTCCATCATATCAGATAGAGGTACGCAGTTTACTTCTAAGTTTTGGAAAACATTGCATGCGGAATTAGGTACTAGGTTGGACCTTAGTACTGCGTTCCATCCTCAGACCGATGATCAGTCTGAGCGAACGATTCAAGTGTTGGAGGATATGCTTCCTGCATGTGTGATAGAATTTGGTGGTCATTGGGATAGCTTCTTACCCTTAGCGGAGTTTTCATACATTAATAGCTATCACTCAAGTATTGACATGGCCCCATTTGAAGCATTGTATGGGAGGAGATGTAGGTCTCCCATTGGGTGGTTTGATGCATTTGAGGTTAGACCTTGGGGTACTGACCTTTTGAGGGATTCATTAGAGAAAGTGAAGTGTATTCAAGAAAAGCTTCTAGCGGCGCAAAGTAGGCAAAAAGAATATGCAGATCGAAAGGTTAGAGACTTAGAGTTCATGGAGGGTGAACAAGTCTTGTTGAAGGTTTCGCCAATGAAAGGGGTGATGCGGTTTGGTAAGCGAGGTAAACTAAGCCCAAGGTATATTGGTCCCTTTGAAGTACTTAAGCGAGTAGGGGAGGTGGCTTATGAGTTAGCCTTGCCTCCAGGGCTGTCCGGAGTGCATCCGCTATTTCATGTGTCTATGTTGAAAAGATACCATGGGGATGGAAACTACATCATTCGTTGGGATTCAGTTCTGCTTGATGAAAATTTGTCTTATGAGGAGGAGCCTGTGGCTATTTTAGATAGAGAAGTTCGCAAGTTGAGGTCAAGGGAGATTGCATCCATCAAGGTGCAATGGAAGAAACGGCCGGTTGAAGAAGCCACTTGGGAGAAGGAGGCCGATATGCAAGAAAGATACCCACATCTGTTTAAAGATTCAGGTACTCCTTCTCGCCCTTGTTTTTCTTCTTATGATCGCTCGAGGACGAACAATAGGTAAATTTGTATCTATTGTAACGACCTATTTAGTCGTTTTGAGCAGCAGATTTTATTTCTGGAAAATTGGCTGAGGCAACTGACCCCACGACGGACCGTCATGGGCACGACGGACCGTCGCAGGGTCTCGTTTCAAAACACTTAGAAATTCTGAAATTGGGTACTGAAAATCGACTCTCTGAACTTCGTGACGGAATGGCAAGACGAACCGTCACAGGCGTGATGGACCGTCACAGATTCTTCAGTGGAAATCCAGTCTCTGAACCTTGCGACGACCTGCAGGACGGACCGTCGCAAGCACGACAGGCCGTCACAGGTTGCGTAATCCCAGTCTGGGTCAGATTTCTTTACACGTTTTAAGGGACGTTTTGGACTATTCCAACCTTAATTATAAAGTTAGTGGGTTAATGTTAATAAGTCTAATTACTTGGGGGTTAAAAGAGGTAACCTTAAGTTAATTAGTGGGTTATTATTGCCATCTTTTATTCTTAATTATATACTAATTAGGGTAAAAGAAAGAGGGTTTGAATAAAGAAAATAGAAAGAGCAAGAAGAGAGAGGGGGAAACGTACGATCAAGGGAAAGAAGCGAACAAAGCGTGGGAAATTGCTTGCTTGATCAAAATTCTTCGGTGGAGGTAGGTTATGGTTATTTTACGATATTCTTAGTAAACTCTTAATAGCGAATGGTATGTATTGATAGTATTGTAAACCCTGCTATGTGCTTAATTGTATGCTTGCATGAATGTGATGATATAATTGTGATAAATTAAGCATGATGAAGCTATTGAATCCCAAATCTTGATAAAAACCCTAATTTCTTGTTAATGATGAGGCCTTGGTATAAAAGAAGGCGTGATGAACTAAAGTGATAAGATTAATGATGCCTTGCTGAGAAAGAAGGCTTGATGAATTGATAGAAGGAGATTAGGGGATCGGAGTGTCACGTTCCGACACATAGAATTAAGGGATCGGGTGTTACGAACTGACACGTAGTATTAGGGGATCGGGTGTCATGAACTGACACGTAGATTTAGGGGATCGGGTGTCACGAACCGACATGTAGATTTAGGGGATCGGGTGTCACGAACCGACACGTAGATCTAGGGGATCGGGTGTCACAAACCGACACGTAGATTTAGGGGATTAGGTGTCACGAACCGACACGTAGATTTAGGGGATCGGAGTGTCACGTACCGACACAAGAAGATTAATGAATATGAGGGAGCGGAGTGTCACGTACCGACACAAGAGAAATAAAGATAATGAATCTTGAAAAGATGTTAATATACCCAATCTAATGAATCTAATTCCCAAATGATTATGGTATTGAGGCTTGAGTCCTCATGTGTGAACTTGACGGTAATTGTTAATTATATAGTACTGGTTGTTGCTACATGTTGAGTATTGCGGTCGATTTATGATATTACTGGATATATATTGTTTTCTATTTTGAGTTGGCCTATGATACCTACTTAGTACTTGTGTTTTTAGTGACCCCCTACTTTTATGTTTTCTTCTTTGTTATTTATGGAGTGCAGCAAACGTGCCGTCGTCTTCAACTCAACAGTAATTCTAGCCAGTCTTCGTCACACCGGATCTTCAGGGTGAGCTAATGCTTCTAGCTTGGACTGGATCTTCTCCCTCATGTCTTGATGCCTTGAAGTTCCGGCATGGACTAGATTTTACTTGTTTTAGTTTTTAGAATACTCTTAGTTTAGTCATTTGATCATAGATGTTCTTGTGGTGATGACTTCCAGATTTTGGAAAATAATAAATGTTGAATTTTAGAAGTTATGGAATTGGTTTTTATTAATGAGTTTAAGTCTTCCGCATTACTTTCTGTTGATATTATATTGAAATGTTAAGGTTTAGATTGCTTGGTTCGCTCACATAGGAGGGTAAGTGTGGGTGCCAGTCGCGGTCCAATTTGGGTCGTGACATTGTGGCTCCCCGCATGGATGCCTCATTGGAAGTAGGCACGTTTCCTCAATTGACTACAGGGCCTATAATGATGAGTGATCAGCATAAACTTTTCACTAAATTCTTGAAGTTGAAACCTCCAGTTTTCAAGGGTGCTGAATCTGAGGATGCCTATGATTTTCTGGTTGATTGTCATGAGCTTCTACATAAGATGAGCATAGTAGAACGATTTGGCGTTGAGTTTGTGACCTATCAGTTTCAGGGGAACGCCAAAATATGGTGGCAGTCATATGTTGAGTGTCAACTAGCACAGTCACCACCTATAACTTGGGCATCATTCTCTAGCTTATTTATGGAGAAGTTTATACCCCGGACTTTGAGGGATAGGAGGAGAGATGAGTTCCTGAGCCTAGAGCAAGGTAGGATGTCGGCTACTGCTTATGAGGCTAAGTTTCGTGCACTATCCAGGTACCACCCAGCTTTGCTTTAGTCCACAAGAGCGGATTCGTCATTTTGTGAAGGGATTGAGGTCAGATTTGCAGATCCCAACCTTACAGGTAGCTGCTACAGCAAAATCCTTTCAGGAAGTAGTTGATTTTGTAATAGAGGTGGAGGGGGTGAAGCCAGACGACTTCACCCTGGCGTCGACATCTAAGAGGTTCCGTAGGGGAGGTGAGTTTGGTGGGTCTTACTCCAGAGGGCAGAGTTCAGGAGGTTACCCAGCCCGACCCATTCAGTCTTCACTGCAAGCTGTAGCTGGGGGTCCATCGCAGACTAGTCAGCATTTCTTTGATCTTGGAGGTTATCCCCAGACTTTGTCGCTCTCACAGAGACCTATGCTTGACCCCAGAGAGTGTTATGGATGTGGGGAGACTGGACATATTAGGAGATATTGTCCAAAACAGAGTTACATACCCCCAATACTCAGAGGTAGAGGTGGTCATGGGAGAGGCCGCCATTCTGGAGGACGTGGTGGTCAAGGTAATGGTGGTCACCAAATCAACCGGGGTGGCGGGCAAGCTGGAGCTACTGCAGCGCAACATGGTAGGGGAAACGGGCAGGCAGGTGATAGGGCCCATTGTTATGCTTTCCCCGGGAGGTCTGAAGCAGAGACATCTGATGCTTTTATCACAAGTAATCTTTTGGTTTGTGATTGCATGGCTTCTGTATTATTTGATCCTGGATCCACATTTTCATATGTATCTTCCTCATTTGCTACTGGTCTTGATTTACATTGTGATTTGCTTGACATTCCTATTCGTGTTTCTACTCCGGTGGGTGAGTCTGTGATAGTTGAGAAGGTGTATAGGTCTTGTCTTGTGACTTTTGTGGGGAGCAATACTCATGTAGACTTGATTATTCTAGAAATGGTTGATTTCGATGTAATTTTGGGTATGACTTGGCTTTCCCCGAATTTTGCAATCTTAGATTGTAATGCTAAAACTGTGACATTGGCCAAACCTAGGACAGATCCGCTAGTGTGGGAGGGTGACTATACTTCCACCCCAGTTCGTATCATCTCCTTTCTTCGTGCTAAGAGAATGGTTAGTAAGGGTTGTTTAGATTTCTTGGCACATCTCAGGGATGATACTTCCCAAGTACCTTCGATTGAGTCTGTCTCGATAGTTCGTGAGTTTCTGGATGTGTTTCCTGCAGACCTTCCTGGTATGCCACCGGATAGAGATATTGATTTTTGCATTGATCTGGAGCCGGGTACTCGCCCCATTTCCATACCCCCTTATAGAATGGCTCCAGCTGAGTTAAGGGAGTTAAAGGCCCAACTTCAAGAGTTGTTAGGTAAAGGCTTCATTAGACCAAGTGCATCCCCTTGGGGTGCTCCTGTTTTATTTGTGAAGAAGAAGGATGGAAGTTTTCGGATGTGGATAGACTACAGGCAACTAAATAAGGTAACTGTTAAGAACAAGTATCCTATTCCTCGCATTGACGATTTGTTTGATCAGTTTCAAGGTGCTTGTACCTTCTCAAAAATCGATTTGAGATCTGGCTATCATCAATTGAAAATACGGGCAACGGATGTGCCAAAGACTGCTTTTGGGACCAGGTATGGGCATTATGAATTCCTAGTAATGTCTTTCGGGCTTACGAATGCCCCTGCTGCTTTCATGAGTCTGATGAACGGGATTTTTAAGACATATCTAGATCTCTTTGTCATTGTGTTCATTGATGATATACTGGTATACTCAAAGAGCAGGAAAGAACATCAGGAGCACTTGAGAATTGTGTTGGAAATGTTGAGGGAGAAAAGGCTTTATGCCAAATTCTCCAAGTGTGAGTTTTGGCTAGATTCAGTGTCCTTCTTGGGGCACGTAGTTTCTAAGGATGGAGTGATGATGGATCCTTCTAAGATTGAAGCAGTGAAGAGTTGGGTAAGACCTACTAATGTTACAGAGTTAAGGAGCTTTGTTGGTTTAGCTAGCTACTACCGTCGATTTGTCAAGGGATTTTCTTCGGTTGCTTCCCAACTGACAAATTTGACTAAGCAGAGTGTTCCATTCGTATGGTCGGACGAATGTGAAGAAAGCTTTCAGAAACTCAAGACCTTGTTGACTACTGCAACAATTCTTACCCTGCCAGTGGAAGGTAAGAATTTCATTAAAAGTGCATGAACGTAACTATCCGACCCATGATTTGGAGTTGGCTGCAGTCGTGTTTGCATTAAAGCAATGGAGACACTATCTATATGGGGTTAAGTGTGAAGTCTATACAGATCATCGTAGTTTACAGTATGTTTTTACTCAGAAGGATTTGAATTTGAGACAGAGGAGGTGGATGGAACTACTGAAGGACTATGATGTTACTATTTTGTATCACCCAGGGAAAGCTAATGTGGTGGCAGATGCTTTAAGTAGAAAAACAGGGAGCATGGGAAGTCTAGCCCACCTATAGGTTTCTAGGCGCCCATTGGCTAGAGAGGTTCAGACTCTGGATAATGACTTTATGAGGTTGGAAGTATTAGAGAAGGGGGGATTTTTGGCCTGTGAGGAGGCAAGATCTTCCTTTCTTGACAAGATTAAGGGAAAGCAGTTTACTGATGAGAAACTGATCCGGATTCGAGATATGGTATTGCGAGGAGAGGCTAAAGAAGCAAAAATTGATGAGGAAGGCGTTTTGAGAACTAAGGGAAGGGTATGTGTGCCCCACGTCGATGATTTGGTCCACACTATTCTTACAGAGGCTCATAGTTCAAGGTATTCTATACATCCTGGTGCAACCAAGATGTATCGTGACCTCAAGCAACATTTTTGGTGGAGTAGGATGAAGCGTGACATTGCTGATTTTGTTGCCCAATGCCCGAATTGTCAGCAGGTAAAGTATGAACACCAGAGGCCCAGAGGAACACTTCAGAAAATGCCCATTCCTAAATAGAAGTGGGAAAGAATTGCAATGGATTTTGTGATTGGTCTTCCAAAGACATTGGGTAAGTTTGATTCTATTTGGGTAATTGTTGACAGATTAACTAAGTCTGCTCACTTCATTCCGGTTAAGGTGACTTACAATGTAGAGAAGTTAGCCAGGCTCTATATCTCAGAAGTCGTTCGGTTGCATGGATTTCCACTTTTCATCATATCAGATAGAGGTACGCAATTTACTTCTATGTTTTGGGGAACATTGCATGCCGAGTTAGGTACTAGGTTGGATCTTAGTACTGCATTTCACCCTCAGACCGATGGTCAGTCTGAGCGAACGATTCAGGTTTTGGAGGATATGTTTCGTGCATGTGTGATAGAGTTTGGTGGTCATTGGGATAACTTCTTACCCTTAGCAGAGTTTTCATACAATAATAGCTATCACTCAAGTATTGATATGGCCCCATTTGAGGCACCGTATGGGAGGATATGTAGGTCTCCCATTGGTTGGTTTGATGCATTTGAGGTAAGACCATGGGGTACCGATCTCTTGAGGGAATCGTTAGAGAAAGTGAAATTCATTCAAGAAAAGCTTTTAGCGGCTCAAAGTAGACAGAAGGAATATGCAGATCGAAAGTTTAGAGACTTGGAGTTTATGGAGGGTGAACAAGTCATTCTGAAGGTTTCACCCATGAAAGGGGTGATGCGGTTTGGTAAGCAAGGTAAGCTTAGTCCGAGGTATATTGTTCCATTTGAAGTTCTGAAGCGCGTGGGGGAGGTGGATTATGAATTGGCATTACCTCCAGGACTCTCACGAGTGCACCCGGTATTTCATGTGTCTATGCTGAAAAGATACCATGGGGATGGAAACTACATTATTCGTTGGGATTCAGTTCTTCTTGATGAGAACTTGTCTTATGAGGAGGAGCCTGTTGCCATTTTAGACAGAGAAGTCCGCAAGTTGAGATCAAGGGAGAGTGCATCCATCAAGGTTCAGTGGAAGAATCGGCCAGTTGAAGAGTCCACTTGGGAGAAGGAGACGGATATGCAAGAAAGATATCCACATCTGTTTACAGATTCAGGTACTCTTTCTCGCCCTTGTTTTTCTTCTTGTGATCATTCGAGGACGAACGATGGATAAATTGGTATCTATTGTAACGACCTGTTTAGTCGTTTCGAGCAGTAGAATCATTTGTGATAAAAACTGACTGGGTCGACGGATCATGCGACGGACCGTCATGGACTTCGTCGTCCCACACTTGTGAAATTCTCCTGTAGCTCCCTTCATTACCCTCAACGACAGGTAGGACGAACCGTCATAAGCACAACAGCATTATTGCAACTTTCAACAAAATGTACAATGTGTTACTTTGGATTTCTCTTACTATCGAATTGTTAAAATTTGGGAGGTTGATAACCTGCAGGAATATTCAAAACATCGATTCTTAAGGTGTATGGCTTGGTATATATTTGGATGACTTTGAAGGGACATCATATTTATCTTTGATAGTTCCCAATATGAAGTCTTTTAGTTGATGAATGGGAATTCCCCCTTCAGCAGATACATGCGGTTCATCAACATGTGATTGATTTGTAGAGGATTCTCATTTTTCTTCTACCATGGGGCGCTTTCCTGGTGCATGGCTTGAGGCTCCGTCCAAAACATTTTCAACCCTATCAGTTAACTTAACAATTTGATTATCCTGATCTCGCACATACTTGTTTGTCCTTCAATTACCTTTGTCAAATTTGTCAATTGTTCTTCAACAATTGAGGTATTAGTAATCATTGGTTGAATTTGAATTATGGGTGATGGAGTAAAGCACGAATTTTCCCTCAAACTGAAATCTTATTGGAACAAGTTACGTGGAGTGACTGGGGCAGATCTAGTGATCAAAACATCATCTTCATCTTGAATAGTACGATCCTTGTTATTGAATGGACTGTGTTGGGCCAATATCTTTTCAACAATCTCAGTTGTATTCCCTCCTTCTACTAATTCATTCGGAGAGAATCTTTCCCCTATTAAATATAGGAGATCCGGAATAGGAACTGATGTAGAGGACGCTTGAAGTGTTTGTTGTCTTAGTAAGTTTGCTTTGTTCCTAGTGATGGGTCCCAAACTTTCCCTATTAGCATCCAGTATGTTCTCCACCATCGAGGAAAATATGGAATTTACAGTCTTAGCAACAATAGAATTGGAGTGAACTTCTTGAAAGTCATCTTAGTGTTCTTAAAACTGTAACGACTTGTTTTGTCGTTACGAGCAGTAGAATCATTTGTGATAAAAACTGACTGGGTCGACGGATCACGCGATGGACTGTCATGGACTCCGTCGTCCCACACTTGTGAAATTCTCCTATAGCTCCCTTCATTACCCTCAACGACGGGTAGGACGAATCGTCATAAGCACAACGGTTCGTCGAGGATCTCCGTTCCAAAACACTTAAACTCGAAAACCTGGGTGATGGGATCGACTCTCTAAACTTCGCAACGGAAATGCAGAACGGACCGTCGTAGATACAATGGACAACTCTTAAATGAATTTGACTCTTTGAACTTCACTATGGAAATGCAGAACGTACCGTCGTAGATACGACGGGCCGTCACGAGTTGCGTAACCTCGACTGGGTCGGATTTCTGCTAAAGTTTTTAAGGGGTGTTTTGGACTATTCATGCTTATAATTATGAAATTAGTGGGGTAAGTTTAATAATGCACTTACTTGGGGGTTAAAGGAGGTAACTTTGTAATAAATAATGGGTTACTTTTATCATAATGAATTATATGATAATTAGGGTAAAACAAAAAGAATTTGGAGAAGGAAAAATAAAAAGCACAGAGAGAGGGAGAACGAGCGAGAAAAGGGAGAAGTGAAGAGGAAAGCAAAGGCATTGAGAAGTAGCTTGCTTGATCACAATTCTTCGGTGGATGTAGGTTATGGTTTATGTTATTTCATAGTAAACTCTAAATAGCGATTGATATGTATTGGGTGGTATTGTAAAGTCTTCTATATGCTTAATTGTGTGGTTGCATGATGTGATTATGTAATTGTGATGTATTAGAATGATGAGGCTGTTGAATCTTAAACCTTAAATCCTCTCTATTAATGATGATGCTTTGACATAAAAGAGGCTTGATGAACTAAAGTAATGAGGTAAATGGATCGGGTGTCACGAACCGACACGTAGTATTAGGGGATCGGGTGTCACGAACCGACACGTAGTATTAGGGAATCGGGTGTCATGAACCGACATGTAGTATTAGGGGATCGAGTGTCACGAACCAACACGTAGTATTAAGGGATCGGGTGTCTCGACACGTAGTATTAGGGGATTGGGTGTCACGAACCGACACGTAGTATTAGGGGATCAGAGTGTCACGTTCCGACACGTAGTAGTAGGGGATCGGAGTGTCACGTTCCGACACAAGAAGAATAAAGAGAATGAATCTGGAATTATGTTAATATACTCAATTCAAAGAACCTATTTCTCAAATGAGTATGGTGTGGAGGCTTGAGTCCTCATAGATGTGCTTGGTGTTGTTGTCAATGGTTCTTGTACTTGTTGTTGTCACCTGTTGAGTATTGTAGTTGATTTTATATTATGATTTGATATATATTGCTTTCTATTTTGAGTTGGCCGATGATACCTACTCAGTACGTGTTCCTTGTACTGACCCCTACTTGTAATTTTTTTCTCTTTGTTATTTGTGGAGTGCAGCAAACGTGCCTTCAACTTCGACTTGTCCGCAACTCTAGCCAGTCTCCAGCATATCAGATTTCAGGGTGAGATTTTATTCCTAGCTCGGACTGGATTCTTTCCTTTACGTCTTGATGTCTTGAAGATAGTACATGGACCACCTCTGTTACTTATTTTAGCTTCTTAAATACTCTTAGATTTAGAAATTTGAGGATAGATGTTCTTGGTGTGATGACTTCCAGATTTTGGGGATAATAATTGATAAACTTTAGAATGTTTATTTATTGGTTATATTAATAAGATTTGAGTCTTCCGCATTATATTTTGTTCATTATGGTTGAAATATTGATAAATGTTGGGGTTTAGATTTGTTGGTTCGCTCACATAGGAGAATAAGTGTGGGTGCCACTCGCGGCCCGTTTTGGGTCGTGACAGAAACTTGTTGACCGGTTTAAAGAGATGAGAGGTAGAGATTGTTCTAGTGGGTCACCAAAATTTCTAAACAACAAATTTTCAAGTCAAGAAAAATATATGATCAAGACAGGAAAATAGAAGTAACAGAATGTAGTATTTGGTTTCAAAATATAGTGTGTGTTACAATCTCTATAATACTCCTTTGATTTTTAAAATAATATGAAATGCGTAGAACTTGAATTTGATTTAGAGTCAAGGGCTTTAATAGCTTGATCTTGATTCTTGAACTTTGAACTTGAGTGTCAATTATTCTTCAAGAACACTTGTATAGTTATGACGAATAATTAGCATGAACAAGTAACTTGATCTTGAACCATGAACTTTGAACTTGATTGCTTGAACTTGCAGCTTGTAGAGAATTTGTAACTTTTGATCCACGCGCTCTCTTCTTCCTTCTTGTTCTTGAAAAAAATAACTTCC
>NC_090810.1:16402692-16410192 GCF_036512215.1 Solanum lycopersicum
GTTGTGTATTATGTCGATATTGATTGAGTGAGATGCATCATCATCCCCTTATTTTGAAATAATATTCTATACATGCATTGACATGAGATTGAGTATAAGATGGGCACGTGGAGATCGTCCGTGCTGGGGATGGTAAGATGTTAAGATTGTAATTTGGACACGTGGAGACCGTCCGTGCGGAAATTTTTCGATATTATGATGGTGCGTTGAGATCGTCCGCATAGACACGTGAAGATCGTCCGTGTCGATATATGGACCTCGCGAGTCCGCCATGGGTCATGAACTCTCGATGTATTTCCGAGGAGTATCATGTATATACGGTTGAGTGAGTACTGGGTATTCTGAGACATATCATTACATGGTATCATATTGCATTGCATTTCATCCCATCATTCATTCTTGATGATTATATGTTTGGTTTGGTGTTTGGAAAATACTTAAATGTTGATTTCCTTTATTAATGAAACTTAAATAGTAAGTGTAATATATATATATATATATATATATATATATATATATATATATATATATATATATATATATATATATATATATATATATATATATATATATATATATATATTATATATGTATATACTTGTATAGTCTAAGAATTTATTTTCTTATATAACTCCCGTCACTACTTCTTCATTGTCGGTCAATGAGACATACTGAGTACATGTGGTTTCGTACTCATACTACACTTGTTGCACTCCTTGTGGTGCAGATTCGATTCTGAGTAGGAGCACATCTCGAGGAGCAGTTTGAGTCCGAGTTTGGAGTGTCTTGGAGTTGTGGTGAGCTGCTTGGCTGTTCCGTGGCCCACACCTCCCTCTATCTTTTACTTATTCTGTTATTCAGTATTCAGACAGGATATCCCTTATGTTAGATTTGTCTTTTTAGTTTCAGACTTGCATCGTATTTTAGAAGCTCTTGTACTTATGACACCAATTCTTGGGTAGTATTTTCTTTTTCAGTTTTCCGCATTCGTACTTATAAAGAACTCAGTGTTGGAGATTTGACAATTTGTTGTCTTTTCACTTATTAGTTAGTTAAGTTTGTTAAAATATGTTGATTGACTTACCTATTGGTGGGGAACATAGCTGCCATCACGACTCGTGATTTTGGGCCGTGACAAATTTGGTATCAGAGCCTTAGGTTCATCGATCTCACGAGTACAAGAGCAATGTCTAGTAGAGTCTTGAGGATCGGTATGAAGACGTCCATACCTATCTTCGAGAGGCTATAGGACATATAGGAAATATTTTGTTCTTTCATTCACTATCGTGCACACTTGACCTTTTAGAAATTCTAATCTTGATATCTCATTCTCTCTCAGATGGCGAGGAATCCTACATCGGCTAGTGGTGGCCAGGATCCTATTCCTGCTTCTGGGAACTCTATCCGAGGTAGAGGTAGGGGACGAGCTCGAGGTCGGGGTAGGGGCCGCATTGCAGCACCTGTGGATGGTCAAGTACCAATAGCTACCCAGGGTCGTGATAGGACCGTACCTCCTATGCAGAGGTTATTCATGGGGATGTGCATGATCGTGTCGAGGGGGATGGGCCAACTCTTGCTCCACCCAGTACTATTGTTCCCCAAGTGCTTCAAGATACCTTGGCTCGTATGTTAGGAATCCTAGAGGGGATGGCCCAGGCAGGAGCCTTGCCTGTCACTTCTGATGGCTCACAGACCCGTGTTGGAGGTCAAACTCCAGATCCGATAGTTGCTCCAGATTCTCAGACTCCCAGGACTCAGCCAGCTGCCGCTGTAGCTCCTCGTTTGGATAGTATGGAGTTTCCAGATATGACATCACATTTGGTGAACAGACCTTCTATGACTATTGATGAGCAAAAGATGTTTGGGAGGTTCAGACTAATGAATCCTCCTACTTATACTGGTGACTTAGCTGAGGATGCATATGAGTTTATAGTTAGTTGTCATGAGAGGTTGCATAATCTTGGATTAGTGGAGTCTCATGGAGTTGACTACACAGCATTTCAGATGACTGGCTCTGCTAAGCAGTGGTGGAGAGATTATATTAGTAGTAGGCCAGCTGGATCCCATCCACTATCCTGGACTCAGTTTACTCAGGTATTTCTATCCAAATTTGTTCCACGCAGTGAGAGGGAGCGCAAGAGGGCCGAGTTTGAGGGTTTGCAGCAAAATGGTATGTCAGTTGCAGAGTATGCGGGTAAATTTCATGCCTTGGCTAGGCACGCTTCGATGATACTTCCCACAGAGGCTAAGAGAGTGAGGAGGTTTGTTAAGGGGCTGATTATTCCAATTCGTCTAGGAGTTTCTCAGGTTGCTGCTTCTGGTGTTCCATTTCAGAAAGTGGTAGATGCTGCTAAGGAGTTGGAGATGATTCGGCGTGAGGGATTTGAGCAGCGAGAGGGCAAGAGGACTCGTTATTCAGGTGATTATGGTGGTGCTCCGCTTAGGAGTCGGGGTTACTTGGGCAGAGGCCATCACCCTCAGTCCAGCAGACCCATTCATGCTACTATGCCATCGTCTGAGGCTGGTTACGCTGGGCATAACTCTTCGAGCTCGGTGCATACTTCGCAGGGTTCATCTTCTAGACCTGTAGTTCGTGGAGGGCATCTGGTCATCCAGGTTCCTCTCATCAGCCTGCGTCTCGTAGGGGTTGTTTTGAGTGTGGTGATATGGGACACTTTGTGAGAGACTGCCCTAGGACCAGACGTGGTGGATTACCTCAGGGTTCTCAAGCTTCAACTTCCAAGGCTGCACAACCTCCAGCTAGGGGTGGTGCACAGAATGGTAGAGGTGGTTCTCATTCAGGTAGAGGTGGTTATCCTTCTGGTCGAGGTGGTGGTCGTGGAGGTTCACAATCTTATGGAGGTCGTTCTCACTGCTATGCTTTTCCAGGTAGGCCAGAGGCTGAGGCTTCAGATGCTGTTATAACAAGTATTATTCCAGTTTGTCATCGATCAACTACTGTATTATTCGATTCAGGCTCTACTTATTCTTATGTGTCCACATATTTTTCTCCTAGTCTAGATATATTATGTGAGTCTCTTGATTTGCCGATACGTGTCTCTACTCCTGTCGGGGATTCTGTGGTTGTAGATCGGGTGTATCGATTATGTACTGTTACCTTGATGGGGTATGACACTCATGCAGATTTAAAGGTCTTAGATATGATAGATTTTGATGTGATTCTCGGTATGGATTGGTTATCTTCTTACCATGCAATTTTAAATTGTCATGCCAAGACCATTACTTTAGCTATGCCTGGAATTCCTATAGTAGAATGGAGAGGTTCACTTAGTCACCCTTCTAAGGGTGTGATATCATTCCTTAAGGCTCGTCAGTTGGTACAGAGAGGATGTTTGGCTTACTTGGCCCACATTCGAGATACTAGTATTGAGACTCTTATGCTTGACTCTATTCCAGTAGTGAGTGAATTTTCAGAAGTATTTCTGACCGATTTGCCAGGTCTTCCACCAGATCGTGATATTGATTTTTGTATTAATGTGGAGCCAGGCACTCGGCCTATTTCCATTCCTCCTTATCGTATGGCACCAGCTGAATTGAAAGAGTTGAAGGAGCAGTTGCAGGATTTGTTGAGCAAAGGTTTTATTAGACCGAGTGTATCTCCTTGGGGTGTTCCAGTGTTATTTGTGAAGAAAAAAGATGGATCTATGCGTATGTGTATTGACTATCGGCAGTTGAACAAGGTAACCATCAGAAATAAGTATCTGATACCTCGTATTGATGATTTATTTGATCAGTTACAGGGTGCTTCAGTTTTCTCCAAAATTGACTTGAGATCTGGCTATCATCAGCTGAAGGTTAGGGCAGAGGATATCCCTAAGACGGCTTTTCGAACACGTTATGGTCATTACGAGTTTTTGGAGATGTCTTTCGGATTGATTAATGCCCCAGCAGCTTTTACGGACTTGATGAATGGAGTGTTCAGACCGTATTTAGATTCCTTTCTTATTGTCTTCATAGATGATATATTGATATACTCACGCACTAAGGAGGAACACGAGCATCATTTGAGGATTGTTCTTGGGATTCTAAAGGAGAAGAAGTTTTATGGAATGTTTTCAAAGTGTGAGTTTTGGCTTAGTTCAGTAGCATTCTTGGGACATGTACTGTCCAAGGAGGGTATCATGGTGGATCCTAAGAAGATTGAGGCGGTGAGAGATTGGGTCAGACCTGCTTCAGTTACTGAGATTCGGAGATTCTTGGTCCTTGCAGGTTATTATCGACGGTTTGTTGAGGGTTTCTCATCCATTGCATCTCCATTAACTAGATTGACACAGAAGGAGGTGACTTTTCAGTGGTCTGACGAATGTGAGGTTAGTTTCCAAAAGCTTAAGACTTTATTGACTACTGCTCCGATTTTGACCCTACCCGTGGAGGGAGAGGGTTTTGTTGTATATTGTGATGCTTCTCGGATTGGTCTAGGGTGTGTATTGATGCAGAAGGGAAAGGTGATAGCTTATGCTTCAAGGCAGTTGAAGTTTCATGAGAAGAACTACCCTATTCATGATTTAGAGTTGGCGGCTGTTGTGTTTGCATTGAAGATTTGGAGGCATTATCTTTATGGTGTGCATTGTGAGGTGTTCACGGATCATCGTAGTCTCCAGTATATATTCAATCAGAGAGATCTCAATTTGAGGTAGCGGAGATGGTTGGAGTTGCTCAAGGACTACGACATGACTATTCTTTATCATCTAGGCAAGGAAAATATTGTAGCAGATGCCTTGAGTCGAAAGGCGGTAAGTATGGGTAGTCTAGCCATGTTACAGGCTGACGAGCGTCCTTTATCTAGGGATGTCCAATCCCTGGCCAATAGCTTTTGTGAGACTTGATATTTCAGAATCTGGTAAGGTGTTGGCTTATATGGAGGCTAGGTCATCCTTGTTGGAGCAGATTCGGGCTCAACAGTTTGATGATGGTGATTTATCTAAGATTAGGGACAAGGTTTTAAAACGAGAAGCCAAGGCTGCAATTCTTGATAGTGAGGGAGTTTTGAGGATTAAGGGTCGTATATGTGTTCCTCGTACAGGTGATTTGACTAGATTGATCATGGAGGAGGCTCATAGTTCGAGGTACACTATTCATCTGGGGGCTACTAAGATGTATCGTGACTTGAAGCAACACTATTGGTGGTGTCGTATGAAGAGGGACATAGTAGATTTTGTATCTCAATGTTTGAATTGTCAGCAAGTGAAGTATGAACACCAAAAGCCTAGAGGTGTGACTCAAAGGATGCCCATACCTGAGTGGAAGTGGGAGCGCATTGCTATGGACTTTGTGGTAGGTTTGCCACGTACCTTGGGTAAGTTTGATGCTATATGGTTCATTGTGGATCGACTGACTAAGTCTGCACACTTTGTACCAGTTCAGACTACCTATAACTCAGAGAAGTTAGCCAAGATCTATATTCAAGAGATAGTTCATTTGCATGGGGTTCCTATATCTATTATTTCAGATCGTGGCACCCAATTTACCTCTCATTTCTGGCGGTCTATGCAGAAAGAGTTGGGCACTCGGGTGGATCTTAGTACAACCTTTCACCCTCAAACTGATGGTCAATCTGAGCGGACTATTCAGGTTCTCGAGGATATGTTGCGGGCGTGTGTGATTGACTTTGGTGGTTAGTGGGACCAGTTCTTGCCTCTAGCGGAATTTGCTTACAATAATAGTTATCACTCGAGCATTGAGATGGCACCATTCGAGGCTCTGTATGGTAGGAGATGCCGATCACCAATTGACTGGTTTGATGCATTTGAGGTTAGACCATGGGGTACAGATTTGTTGAGGGAGTCCTTGGACAAAGTCAAGTTGATCCAAGATAGACTTCTCATGGCTCAGAGTAGGCAAAAGAGTTATGCAGATCGAAAGATTCGTGAATTAGAGTTTATGGTTGGAGAGAGGGTTTTATTGAAGGTTTCACCCATGAAAGGTGTAATGAGGTTTGGAAAGAAGGGCAAGTTGAGCCCAAGGTATATTGGTCCTTTCGAGATTGTTGAGCGTATTGGTGAGGTGGCGTATCAGTTGGCTTTGCCACCTGGTTTGTCAGGTGTCCATCATGTATTTCATATTTCAATGCTTAAGAAGTATCATCAGGGTGGTGATCATGTGATTCAATGGGATTCAGTGCTACTTGATCAGAATTTGACTTTTGAGGAAGATCCGATCACCATTTTGGATAGGCAAATTCGGAAGCTAAGGTCTAAGGAGATTGCTTCAGTAAAGGTTCAATGGAAGCATCGTCCAATGGAGGAGGCTACATGGGAGACAGAGTCAGACATGAGGAGTAAATATCCTCATCTTTTTGAGCGTTCAGGTTAGTTCTTTTCTTTTACCGTTCGAGGACGAATGTTTGTTTAAGTGGTAGGTGATGTAACGACCCGCTAGGTCGTTTTGAGAACTAGGACTAGTTCGACTCCTCTTGAAAAATTTAAAGGGGTATTTTTAAACTGTTCAAAAACTAAGAGTATTTAGTTGATAAAAATTTTAGTGAAGAATTAATATAGTTAATAGTTAGTGGGTCATATCCATAATTTATTTAATACCTTTTTTCTTGACCCATTAATTGATTTAGGTTAGTGGGATTAGTTTATTTATTTTACTTAATTAACATTAGAAGGGCAGAAAACAAAAGAGGGAGAAACTGATTTTTTTTTTGGGCAGCGTAGATTACAGAACAAAGAAGAACAAAAAAAAATATTGCAGGTAAAAGTTTTTTCTTAACCGATCTATTTTCTGCATAAGCTTGCATTAGTGGTATAAATTATTGGAGTGAACAATCTGTTGATATCGTATTGTTTGTCGTAACTTGTTATTAAAAGAGATATAATTTTAGTAAAATTATTAGATTGAGTTGAATGGGTGTTTAGTTAGTAAAGATTTCATAATGATTTCTAACGATTGCCATATATAGAAATATTTTAAAGCTGGAATTTATATGTAGTCGTAGGATCTGGGGAAAAAAATATAAAGAATGTTGGTCTATAATTTTCTGCCTTATTTATTATGATTATTATTATTATGGTGGGTTGTGGAATAGAAAGTAGAGAATGGAATTGTTGTTGAACTTGAAAAATAAAATAAAATAATTAAATACAAAAAAATTGGTGGCTAATGAGGAATAAGGATTTTCTATATTAATGCTGGGCTGATGACAGAAGGAGTAGAAATTTACATGTGACTATTTAATGCTTGGTGCAAATTATAGGTTCCAGCGAACAAATTTACAAATTTGCATTCGATCTTTTTTTTATTCGTCATTTGTTCCTTTCTGTATACTTCTCGTATTATAGATAATGTTCTTTCCGTATGTATTGAGTTAGGTAGTTAAGAATTAGGTGTATATTATATGATTTAACATTGATTCAAGGGTATTTGGTTGTAAATTTGAGAATTTGCCAAAGCATATGGGCATGGGATGATATATTATTGACTTGAAATTTTTGTGTGATTGTTTTTTATTATTTTTTACATCCTTATAGTTGTGAT
>NC_090810.1:16415192-16417692 GCF_036512215.1 Solanum lycopersicum
TAAGTGATAATAGATTTGCCTGAGTACTCCTCTCCCTCTGCTTGATAGTTGTTGGACTTGATCAACTAGGATCTTTGCATTCATTATTTTCTTTACCATCCAGCTTGCATTGTTACTCATCCTCCATTCTCTCTGTCCTTTTATATAGTAGGCATGTATCCATTTAATCCACAGCTTATCAGCTTTGTTTTCTAGGTCCCAACATAACTTAGTTATTGCTGCCCTATTCCATATTTTTATATTAAGCAATCCTAATCCACCTTCATACTTAGGACAGCACACTTTGTCCCAAGCAACTAAGGCCTTCTTTGTTACATGGCTCACCTCTGACCATAGGTAGCTTCTGCATAAGCCTTCAATCATCTTGATTATCTTTGCTGGAATTATAAACAACTGTGCCCAGTAAGCCTGCACTCCAAACAATACTGTCTTAACCAATTGAGCTCTTCCTGCATAAGATAACTTTTTTGCTGCCCAAGAGTTGATTCTTGTCATGATTTTTTCTATAAGTGGATACCATTGGAGTGTAGTTAGTTTCTTTGATGACAAAGGAACCCCCAGATATTTGAATGGCAGCTCTTCCATTATGTAACCAAGTTCTTGAACAATTTGTTGTCTCACCTCCCTCTAAATTCCTCCACAATAAATTGAGCTCTTGTTGAGATTTGCTTGCAGACCTAAGGCTTGAGAGAACTCTGAGAAACATGTTTGTATTGCCTTTATAGACTTAAGATCACCTCTAGAGAATAACAGAAGATCATCTGCAAAACACAAGTGAGTTATATCCAGCTTAGCACACTTTGGATGATATTTGAAATTCTTGTCTTCTTTGAGGCCTTTGAGCAATCTACTAAAGTACTCCATAGCTATAGTAAATAGGAATGGTGACATTGGATCTCCTTGTCTGAGTCCTTTAGCTGCATCAAACCTTTGAGTGTTCTGACCATTCACCACAATTGTATAGTTCACTGTTTTAACACACTGCATTACCCAATGAATGAATAGTTCAGGAAATCCCAGACCCTCCATCACCTGTTCCAAGTATGGCCATTCTACTGAATCATAAGCTTTTTGCAGATCAATTTTTAGCATACTTCTTGGAGAAACATTCTTCCTAGTATATGCCTTTACCAGTTCATGAGCTAGGATTATATTATCTCCAATTTTCCTCCCTGGGATGAAACCTGCTTGACTTTCACTTATAATACTGTGAATTACTCCATGAAGTCTTTGAGTTATCACTTTTGAGATGATTTTGTAAAACACTGTACAGCAAGCAATAGGTCTATATTCTTTCACATTCTTTGGACTATGTACTTTTGGTATTAGAGTAACAAGAGTGCAGTTGAAAGGCTTAAAGAGTTTTCCTGTACTGAAAAAACTCTTAATAGCCTCAATAACATCATGCTCAATAATCTTCCATGTGTGTTTAAAGAATAGAGCATTATAACCATCAATACCTGGAGCCTTATCATTTCCAATAGACCTCAAAGCTTCAACTATCTCCTGATCAGTTATTGTTGCACAAAGATCAATTCTCTGTTGTCTTGACAAAACAGGACCCCTTTTCATTACCTGAACATCTATAGCTGCCAATTTTTCTGCTGCTGTTCCCATTAAGCTTTTATAGAATAGGACAAATTCATCTTGAATCTCTTGAGGTTCTGACAGTTTCCTTCCATCTAGTGACATCAAACTCCTTATATTCTTTTTCTGACTTCTCTCTTTTATCACTGAGCTGAAATATTTGTTATTTGCATCCCCCAACTTAATCCACTTTGCTCTAGCTTTTTGTCTAAGAGCACTTTCTTCAATCAAGGACCACTTTTCAAGTTTTAGTAAGAGTTCTTTTTCTTTAGCAACTAACTCATCCCTTGCTTGATGATACAGCTGATATTGAATATCACCCAACTCATTTCTAGCTTCCTCTATCTGGTTACTGATATATTTGAACTCTTTCCTATTCAGCTGCTTCAGTACAGGTTGGAGAGCTTTCAACTTATTCCACACCTTTTCCATTGCATCCCTATCTTTCTCCTTCTTCCATACTTTCTCCACCAGGCCTAAGAATGATTCATGTTCTACCCATATATTGAAGAATTTAAAACTTGCCCTTACATGTTGATTGCTTTGATGAAGAACCAGTTGCATTGTGCTATGATCTGATACTCCTGGATTGCCATATTCTAATATGACATGTCCCCATTTATCCATCCATTCATCATTCCCAAAGGCTCTATCAATCCTGCTTAAAACTCTGGCATTACCTATCTGCTTATTCCTCCAAGTATAGTAACTTCCTTTCCACTGTAATTCATGAATGCCCATAGTTTTAACACAGTCTGCAAAATCCCTTATCTCACTTTCATTAACAGGAGCTCCAGCTTGTCTATCTTGTGGGGATAAAACAGCATTAAAGTCTCCAATTATGAGCCAAGGAGATATCACATTTTGAGCCATCTTATTCAAATCAGTCCATAAACTCTTCCTTTGCTCTATA
>NC_090810.1:16440192-16442692 GCF_036512215.1 Solanum lycopersicum
CATAGTCATCTTCTTAGTTGATAGAGGTACTCCCAGATACTTGAAAGGAAGCTCTTCCATATTGTAGCCTAGTTGTTGAACAATCTGATTCCTCACTTCTTTCTTAACCCCTCCACAATATATTGAACTCTTACTCAAATTAGCTTGTAGGCCTGAGGCTTGAGAAAATTGTGAGAAACACAGTTGAATAGCTTTCACAGATTCCAAATCTCCTCTAGCAAACATTAGTAAATCATCTGCAAAACAAAGATGAGTAATGTCAAGTTTTGAGCATCTAGGATGATACTTGAACTTCTTGTCTTCTCTTAGACCCTTGAGTAGCCTGCTCAGATACTCCATTGCTATAGCAAACAGGAAGGGAGACATTGGATCTCCTTGCCTCAAACCTTTAGCTGCATCAAAACTCTGAGATGTCTGTCCATTAACTACTATGGAGTAATTCACAGTTTTAACACATTTCATTGTCCAATTTACAAACAGTTCTGGAAACCCCAACCCACACATTACTTGTTCAAGATAATCCCACTCCACTGAGTCATAGGCTTTCTGCAGATCAATCTTCAACTTGGAGAGATATGCTTCCTAGTATAGGCCTTAACCAATTCATGAGCAAGAACAATGTTATCAGCCATTTTCCTTCCAGGGATGAAACCTGCTTGACTTTCACATATAATGCTTTGAATCACCCCATGCATTCTTTTGGTTAACACTTTGGAAATGATCTTATACATCACTGTGCAGCAAGCTATTGGTCTATATTCTTTCACTGTTTTGGGATTCTGCACTTTTGGAATGAGAGTCACTAGAGTACAATTAAACTTCTTATGGAGGTTCCCAGTTGTGAAGAAACTGTTAACAGCTTCAATAACATCCATTTTAATAATCTGCCAAGTATGTTTAAAAAAGAAAGCATTGTATCCATCTATCCCTGGTGCCTTATCATCCCCAATGGATTTCAATCCTTCATATATCTCTTGCTCAGTTACACCACTACACAGCTGTAATCTTTGTTGTTTTGACAATGTAGGTCCTCTTTTCATCACTTTTGCATTAATAGCTGGTAATTTCCCTGCTGAAGATCCCATTAGACTCTTATAGAAGTTCACAAACTCCTCTTGAATTTACTGTGGATCATAAAGCATCTGACCCTTTAATGACATAATACTTCTTATATTCTTCTTTTGAGTTCTCTCTTTAATGATTGAACTGAAATACTTGTTGTTTGCATCTCCCAGTTGAATCCACTTGATCCTTGATTTTTGTCTCAGAGCACTTTCTTCCATTAAAGACCATTTTTCAAGTTTGATCAGCATCTCTTTCTCCCTCACAATCAGCTCATTAGTAGCTTGTACATTTAACTGTTTTTGAATATTTGCAACCTCTCTTCTAGCTTGATCAATCTGCTTCCCTATGTACTTGAACTCTTTCCTGTTCAGCTGTTGTAATCTGTATTGAAGATCCCTCAATTTGCACCACACCTGCTTCATTGTATCATATCCATACTGCTTTTTCCATGCATTTTCTACAATTTCCATAAACCTCTCATGTTCAGTCCAAACATTGAAAAATTTGAAGCTACATTTCACATACTGTTGAGTTTTTTGGAGAGTTAGCATCATAGAGCTATGGTCTGATATACTTGGGTTCCCATACTCTACCATTACATGCCCCCATTTGTCCATCCATTCATCATTGCCAAATGCTCTATCTATTCTACTGGAGATTCTATACATTCCACATTGCTTGTTATTCCAGGTGTAGTAGCTGCCAGTCCACTGCAATTCATTGACCCCTATGTCTCTCACACATTCTTCAAAATCTTTTATCTCATTAATAGCAACAGGTATACCAGCTAGCCTATCCTTAGCATACAGCACTGCATTGAAATCCCCTACAACCAGCCAAGGTTGTGTAATACCTTTTGCTAGTGTTTCCATTTCTTTCCACAAAGACTTTCTCTGTTCAGCTGTACTAAGTCCATACACTACAGACAAGATAAACTGATATCCCTTACTTCTTTCATTCACCTGGCAGTGCACCATTTGAGTAGAGCTAGTAATCTTCTTTACTTCATACCAATTATCATCCCAAATCACCCATATTCTACCATTAGCATTATCTTCATAATTGTGTAGAGCCTTCCACCCTGGTGCTATTCCTCTAAGAACTGATCTCACATTATTGCCTTTAACTCTTGTTTCAACTAAGCCTGCTAAACTCACTTTATTTTGTAAAAGCAGCTTGATCTCCTTCTGCTTATACCTTTTATTCATACCCCTCACATTCCAAAACAACCACTTCATCAACAAGTTTTTGGGGCTCCACCTCTATCAACAGAAAGTGAAGCTATTTTAACATGCATAAGACTCTCAAATCCATTCCTTGTTGGAATTGGTTTAAGTATGGGAAAGTTATCCAAGTTCAATTCCAACTGTCTATGCTCCTGAACTTCATCACTTGTTGGTGTTTGCTCTACCATCTGATCTTCTTCCTGCACTTC